>NW_006263325.1:76653-81396 GCF_000469605.1 Apis dorsata | reverse complement strand
GAGAGAGAGAGAGAGAGGGGTTAATCGCAGAAATTTTTTAAAGCAAACGAAAAACAAAATTGCGCGCCGGTTAAAAGTTGCCTCGCCACTGTTAATTAACTGTTTTTTTCGGCATTCCCATTCAATCCGCCGCCCCATTAATTTTCCCTCCTAATTACGGGTGGCCAGGGCCCCCCGTAATTACCGTACAAATTCGAGGGATTGAATCGTGGAAAAGGGATATCCAACGTGCGGAGGGTGACACGGTTCTTTTTTTCAAGACGTGGACGCGTGGAAGGAAGAGAGAGGGGAGGGAGAAGGTGCGTGGTTGCACGCGTCGTCGCACGAAACGTCCGTCGAGTCGCGCTAAAATTGCCGATCATTAAGAGCATCCGGTCTCTGAAACTCCGGTTCGCCGGACCAGTTTCTCCGGCTCGAATCAATTTGCAGAAGGCATCGAGCGCCGCTACTTTTCACCGGTCCGCCGAGGACCGAGGAGATTTGTATTCGAATTATTCCCGGAAAATTATCAAAAGGGAGAGCTTCGATTTTTTAAGAGGATAGTCGTTGATGCTTGGAGGAAATTTGGCCATATGTTAAAATAGATTTTTCTAGAATATCGTTATTTGAATAAATTTTGTTGAATATTTCTTGGAATAATAAAAAATTCTGGTCGTTTTCGAAACCGTCTAGGATCGAATTATTTCCAATCGACTTTCAATTTTCTTGCATATTATTGATCCTTGAAGGAAGTTTGTTCAGATGTTAAAATAGTGAAAAAGGTTGTTATTTACAAAGTTTATATAAAATTTATTCCGATTTTTAGAAAATTGTTATTTAAAAATTTTATTGAATATTTTTTGGAATAATAAAAAATTCTGGTCATAAATTTTGGCCTTTTTCGAAACCGTCTAAGATCGAATTATTTTCAATTGACTCTCAATTTTCAAGGATCACTGATCTTTGAAGTTTATTCAAATGTTAAATTAATAAAATTTCTTCTTCGATGAAGAGTTGTTGTTATTCAAAGTTTATAAAATTCATTCTGATTTTTAAAATATAGCGATTATTATTTAATAGAATAATTCTTCGAATGGTAAAAAATTTTGATCGCAATGATGGATTCATGGTGACGTCATTTTCGAAATCACCTAGGATCGAATTATTTTCAATCGACTCTCAATTTTCTTGTATATCATTGATCCTTGGAGGAAGTTTATTCAGATGTTAAAATAGTTAAAAAGGTTGTTATTTACAAAGTTTATATAAAATTTATTCCGATTTTTAGAATATTGTTATTTAAAAATTTTGTTGAATATTTCTTCGAATAATAAAAAATTCTGGTCACAATGGTAATGTCATTTTCAAAACTGTCTAAGATCGAATACAGAGACTCGAGAAAGAAATGCATTCATGGATAATCGTATCGAATTATTTCCAATCGACTCTCAATTTTCTTGCATATCATTAATTCTTAGAGGAAATTTATTCAGATGTTAAATTAACTTCGATAAAAACGCAATTGTCGTTATTCACATCAAAGGTTATAAAATTCCTCCTGATTTTTAAAATATAGGGATTATTATTCGATAGAATAATTCTTCGAATGATAAAAAATTTTGATTGCAATGATGGATTCATGCGTCATTTTCAAAACCTCGAATTATTTCCAATCGATTCTCAATTGCATATCATTTGATCCTCGGAGGAAATTGTTCAAATGTTAGCTTCGATAAAAGCGCAATTGTTCTTGTTCACATCAAAGGTTATAAAATTCCTCCTAATTTTTAAAATATAGCCATTATTATTCGAATAATTCTAAATCACAATGCTCGATTCATTTCGTCATTTTCAAAGCCACCTAGTGTCGCTACTTTTCGAATAGAAAAAGATCGAATTTCGATGAAAAATTGTTATTTACATCGATCAAATTCTAGAATTCAATACAAACAAATCATTTTTTTCAGAATCATTATCCTGGACAAAAAATTTCGTAGAGAAAAATCTCCACGATTATTTCGGAATGGTCGATCCGTGGCCTGATTTTGCACGCATTTCCATGGCAACTCGGGTTTCTCCTCGAATCGTTTCCAGATGTTACCTTCCAGATTCTAGTCTCGAAGAAAAAGGGGAAAATACGTGGAAAATTTTGAGAGCGGTCAGCACGTGTTACGGCGTGAATTTCGACGACGTGGACGAAGAATAATGCAGAGAAAGCGTGGTGTACACGATTTAATACACGGCCATCCGCGTGTACATACGCGTTTCGACTTGAATGGACCCAAGTTCTCCAAAGTTTTTGCGACCACGTGCCACGTGCAGTCCAAATGTTCAACCAACCAGAGCTACGTGCCCTCGACTTCTATCCTCTACGTTTCTGTTCCCGGTTTAGACAGATATTATTAAGAATCCTTCGAAACCCATAACTGTATAACTTTAACTTTTTCGTTGTTATGTAGCCTTCTAACTTGACCAATTTTTCCAAAGAAAAAAAAAAAAACAAATTACTCGACTTTAAGGGGTCGAAACTCATGACGAGTGTGCTTTTTATTGTTTCTTTACACGCGAGAAAAAGAAGCAAAAGATCAACTTCTATCCTACGTTTCTGTTCCTGGTTTAGACAGATATAATTAAGAATCCCATAACTGTATAACTTTAACTTTTTCGTTGTTATGTAGTCTTCTAACTTGATCAATTTTTCCAAAGAAAAAAAAAAAAAAGAAATTGGCGAGCGTGCTACGTGCCCTCAACTTCTATCCTCTATGTTTCTGTTCCTAGTTTAGATAGATATTATTAAGAATCCCATAACTGTATAACTTTAACTTTTTCGTTGTTATGTAGCCTTCTAACTTGATCAATTTTTCCAAAGAAAAAAAAAAAGAAACTGACGAGCCCTCAACTTCTATCCTCTACGTTTCTGTTCCCGGTTTAGACAGATATTATTAAGAATCCCTCGAAACCCATAAATGTATAACTTTAATTTTTTCATTGTTATGTAGCCTTCTAACTTGACCAATTTTTCTAAAAAAAAAAAAAACAAATTAATCGACTTTAAGGGGTCGAAATTCACAATGAGTACGTTTTTTATTGTTTCTTTACACACGAGAAAAAAAAGCAAAAGATCAACTTCTATCCTCTACATTTAACTTTAACTTTTTCGTTGTTGTCGCCTTCTAACTTGATCAATTTTTCTAAAAAAAAAAAACTTCGATAAAAACGCAGTTGTTGTTATTCACATCAAAGATTATAAAATTCCTTCTGATTTTTAAAATATAGCCATTATTATTCGATAGAATAATTCTTCGAATGATAAAAAATTTTGATTGCAATGATGGATTCATGCGTCATTTTCAAAACCTTGAACTATTTCCAATCGACTCTCAATTGCATATCATTTAATGAGTTTTGAGCTTTTTATTGTTTCTTTACACACGAAAAAAAGAAGCAAAAAATCAACTTCTATCCTCTACATTTCTGTTCCTGGTTTAGACAGATATTATTAAGAATCCTTCGAAACCCATTTCGTTGTTATGTAGTCTTCTAACTTGATCAATTTTTCTAAAAAAAAAAAACAACTTTAACAACTCAATTAATTACTCAACTTTAAGTGCTCGAAATCCACGATCATGAGAAACTGAGAAGTGTTTCTATTGTTTCTTTACACACGAGAAAAAGAAGCAAAAGATCAAATCTTAAATTCCATCAACTTCAACTTGATTTCAAATCGAGTTGAAAATACGCAATCGAGTTCACGAACCCACTCTCTCTCTCTCTCTCTCATTCAAGAGAGCCCTTGACCAAACAGCCGGTCGGTGGACGACGACGCAAAAGGGGCTTAACAAGTTGGAGCCTCTCGTGGGAAGCAATTTCCCAATAATTGTGTACGATTCGTCGTTATTCTTCGTGGAAGGTTTCCGACCGTTTAAGGTCGGGCGACCTTTAAGGGAGGAGAGAGAGAGAGAGAGAGAGAGAGAGGAGGGGGAGGAAGAGAGACTTCTGTCCGAGAGAGCGCCGAAGACCACCTACGCTCGTCTCGCGTTACGTCTCGCATTGTCGCGTAGGACGATTGTTCCTTGCCCATTCTGGTCTATCCTCGTGAGAAGGGAGATGACTCCCCTTTTGCTCGAGGAGAAGGGAAAAAAAAGGACGAGCAAGACGCAATAGCTGGCAGAGGACAATAACGCCCGCGAATTTCTCCAAGAAATTCTTTGGAGACATTGAAACTGGACACGCTTTGCTCGTCAATGTCACAAGTCGTATTATATCGATCTTTTTTCAATTGTTATTGATATTCTTAATATTTCTTAATATTGGAGTTATATAATAATGCAAGTTATAATTAAAAAATATTCGGGCTCATTGAAATGGACGAAGACATATACGATTGATAATATCAAACATATATGAATTACTAGCTTGAAAGATATTTAATTCCTTTTTTCGAAGATTTTCTATTTATTGAACTCTGTCCTTTTTTATTAAACAACAAAAATTATCGACTTCAAGAATATTTAATACTTTTAGACTCGTTCAAAGAAGACATACATTGATCGCGAATTATCGACTTGAAAAATATTTATAACCCCTTGGACACGATGATTGCGAGTAATTTAATTATGAAATCTTCTTTCGAAGATTTATTGAGAATTATTCCATCTCTCTTAACGTCTCTCAATTAAAATTATCGGCAGAAATTATCTTTTTTTATTTTTTCGAATATTAAATTCCCCTCCTCCCCCTATACATCCTAATTCCCTCGAATCA
>NW_006263325.1:71005-76345 GCF_000469605.1 Apis dorsata | reverse complement strand
GAGAGAGAGAGAGAGAGAGAGAGAAATCTTTAACAATACCATCAATCGAATCGCCTCCCTCAAAGGGGGCAAACACTCGTCCGACGTATAAACATTGTAACGCACGAGTCGTTAAAATGGGGAATCCTTTCGGCCGTGCCCCGTAATGGATGGGTTTGGGAACGGGACGGTCGGCGAGGCCCGTAACGTATCGCGACAATGGCCCCCGCCGCGAGTGGAACGCCGTCATTTCACCGCGAAAATCACACACCATTATCGAATATCACCAGCGCCCCGACCCCTTTCAATAACATCGCAATTTGCAATTGCGGGAGTGAAACGTGTGATCAATCGCGGGTCAACTCGTAGACCCGTCTAATCGTGCACCTCCACTCTCTTATTTGCCGTGCATACCACGTCCTTCCACGCCTTCTCGTAGTCGCTCCATTCTTGATTCGCGAGTGGAACGAAGAAAGAAAAATATATGTATATATATATACGTATATGGTGAACGTGATGTGGAACAGTATTTGAAACCACTAACTAAAGTAAATAATTCCGGATATTTTTATATATACGTTCAATGGCACGAAGGTTTTTAATTCAAGGAACACGTGTTTTTTAGTTTTCAGTTCGGTGAAGTGGATTTGAAGAGTGATGGATTTGAAAAAAGATGAAAAAAAAAGAAGGTTACGAGATATCTCTTCGTATATCCCTTGTTTGGGATATTTTAATAAACGTCGCTGGTTTTGGCCGAGTTAAAGAGAAAGAGAGAGACACCATTTTCGCGGTGTTAAAAGGGTCGCATTCTGACGGCATACTTGACCGAGCGTGGCCGAGTATCGCGTTACAAGGAGGAATGCTGCAGCAGCGGCGGGGAGGAGGGAAGGGAACAGGAGAAAAAGAAAACGGATGAAAGGAGAGAAGATGCTCCCGATGATAATAAAAAGTCGATGGTAACCACTCGAAATCAATACTCGATGCAACACGCGCTCACTTGTGTATATATATATATATATATATATGTGCGTGCGTGTGTGTACGGTTATGTTGGAACGGTCGTGTCACGGTATCGACGCGATCGTCACGCTTCTTTTGGCTCGACAGGCCAAGTGGCTAACCACCGTCCCAACAATTTTCTTTCCAATCCAATTCTTCCCCTCTCGAAAATTATTATTATTACCAAAAAAAGAATAAACAAACAAACGGGACACTTTGCTACACTTCCACAGAAAATTTCTGCCTCCGAGAAATTCTGGGTAAGTGGAGCACCACGGGCTGCTTCTTCTTCAAATCGAGTCGTTTTAAATCGAGCTAATGCGCCTCTAAACGCGGAACATCTCCGATTTCAAAGCTAGAGAGAGGTTGCTGCCTTCTCCGATTTTCAAGCAGCGGCATAATCGTGTGTAAACAACGCACGAGGGCTGGCGCTACTGGGTTTCGTTCCTGCACTTGCCGTGACTCTCCCCTCTTCCTTTTCTTTTTTTTTTTTTCTTCTTCTTCTTCACTTTCCTTTTTTCCCTGAAGCGGCCAAGTGCTCGTGGGAATCGAAGTAGGAGAGGGGAGGAGGGAGGGGAGTTACACCTCTGACTCTTCCACTCGAAACGAGGGAGGGGAGTTACAGATAGCTTAGAGGCGAAACTGAGACGTGACTTTTTTTGTGGTTTTTTGTAGGTAGGGGATCGGGAGTTAATTGGGATAGCGTGCCATAATCGAACTTTTTGTGTAGCAGTGACGACAGTTTTTTCTAGTTGACGTGTGAGGACGAGGTTGCAAAAATTTTCATAATATTTCTTTATATTATTTTATCGCTTAAAATAAATTTTATTCTTAGATAGTAAAATTTAATTTGCTCTTCATATTAGAAAGTTTTTATTTTTAGATTTTATTTAAAAACTTTGAGCAGAGATGGAAAATTTTACTTTATAAAGTTCCTTTATTCTTTTTTCTTCTTTATTATAAGATCCAATTTGCTCTTTCTATCAGAAGATTTCTCAGTTGATGTGATACCTATGAAGACAATATTTTTAAGTTTTGTTTAAAAGCTTAGAGAAAATTTTAAGTAACTTTCAAGTTCGAAATTATTTCCATATTTTTATACATCATTCAAAAGCATCGAATAACCGCAGATACTTGTACGAAGAGTTTTTAAATAAAATTTCATTCCTATTGGATATCAAGACCCAATCAGCTCTCCCTATCAAAAGCTTCCTCGGTTTATTTCCATTTAATTGACGATTAACCCAAACCTCAACGTTCGATTTCTGCGTGCATAATAGAGCGTACAATTAATCGGATAAATAACACCGTTACATTAATAATACCGCGAGTGGGTCAATTTCAATGTATCGATGCAATGTTAACAAAGTTTTGGGCGGAGCTCGTTCGCGCGTAAAATGCTCACCGGCTTTCGACCGCGTCGAAATCAATATCATTATCGCGTGTATCGCGGCGATGATATCGAGATTCGAATCGGAATTGGGGCGAATTTCTAGCGACGCGGGAGAGGAGAAGAGTATCCACCGTGCGACGAACCGGATCTCCCTCGATAGGACTTCCGGTTAACCGAGCCCCTCTCACCTTCCGGCGAGGAGACCGATCGCTCGTGAAATCGAAGGGTACCCACCAACGTAATTCGATAGAATCCAGGTTTTAACCGAAACGATCGACGACCTTTCATCCCACCTCCGGCAACTCTCTATCGATCTTTTTTCAATGTTTTTTATCGAAATATTCAAAGAGCAAATTAGATTAATATTTAATAAGAATAAAATTTAATTTAAGAATTCTTCGTATAAGTTATTCGATGATATTTTGAATGATGTATAAAAATATGGAAATAATTTCGAGTTTGAAAGTTACTCGAAATTTTCCATGGCTTCTCTATGCTTTTAAACAAAACTTAAAAATATTGTGTGACCTCGTCTTCACATTGAAAAAAATCTTCTGAAATATTTACTGTTTATTCCTCGTGAAAAATTAAAATCTTCTAATTCGCGTTATCTCTAAGAAAGAATGTACAATTATTTTGTCTTTCGCGATCGTTCAATCGTAAACAACAGAGTAAAATTTATTTCAATGTAAAAATTATGTTTTTATATGTAAAACGTAACGATATAAATTTCACGGAGATTATACCCATATTGCCTGGTTTCTTAGAAAGTATTTAGAAACGAGAGAAACCGCACAAGGAATCGAGGAAACACGATCGAGAGATTAAATTGCAAGTAATTTAGCGCTCTTTCGTATTATTGTGTATAAAATTGGCAGGGAAAATTACAATTGGCAAAAAAAATTTTTTGATTTCACCGTATATACACATCGTATATACTCCTCTTAATGACAAAAAAAAAAAAAAATCTCGAAGCAATTTATTTCACTTGACGATCTTATAACATATTGTAACGGTACTTTCCACGTTTTATACCTGTTCGAAGATTAAAATCAGAATTTTCTTCATTACTCTTCTGCCATCTCTGGCCATTGACCGCGCAAACGAAAACCTAACCAGTTAAAACATTTACTTATTCGATTATCCTTTTCAACTGTTGCAATTAATCCCCCGCTTTCCTCCACCCTTTTAACAATTATTACCATGTTCTCAACGAGAGATCATAATCCTCGATATAATCAATCCTTTATCCTCAAAACAAATATTAAATTTTACCCTTCACGTAAGCGCGTAAATTCGCGTAAAAAACCGACGAACGCCTTCGCGCTCAACCTTCTCGCGCTTTTACTTTACATCCGCGTTACACGTGTTCCCAGTTCTATCGGTTCTAATTCCAAGTCGACTCGCGGTGTACAAGCAAAGTACACGGATGGACGGAAGAAATTACGAGGCTCTCCGTGTATGGTAAACACGGTGCCCCCGCGCGCGCCCCTCGCCTTCGAAAACCGGCGCGCTCGACTCGAACGAGTCGTAAAATCCCCACCACTGCTCCTTCGCCGTGTCTGGAAAGCGCGCGCGCAACCGCCACCGAACCACGCCGATCCCTTTCCTCCTCCAACAAAGAATTTATTGCGCGCCGCGCTACTACGTAACCCGGCTACTTTTCAACCTGTGCAACCTGGATACTGGATCCCGATTCGCTCGAGTTCGATTTATTTATGGAACAGGGGCCCAATTCTGTGGGAACGTAACGTCTCTTTATCCTTCTAGGATCTTATTAACCGAGTTTTTTTCCCTCCTCGATCGTGTTTTCGATCTCGGGAAGAAGAGAGAGAGTAATAAATAGGATAATTACTGATTTTGGAATAATCAAGGCAACTGTTATTCGTGTTACTTTGTCGTCGAGTTATTGATAAAAAAAAAGAAAAGAGATGAGTGCAAGAGCGAAAAGATTTTAAAATCGTCTGTTAAAAAAAAAAAAAGTTGAATTTAATTCTCCATTGCATTCCCAATTGGGGAATTAAATTTCAAAAGTGCGTTCCCGTATGCAATGTTTTAAAAAATTTTTGAGTAGATTAGCAGAGCCGTGTATATTTTTTTTTTTTTCAACTCGTAAAAATTCATACGAAGGTTAAACTACTTGGAAGTATTTAAACGTGGAAGATCGAACGATTAACTCGTCATTTTTACGAGGAAAAACTCAAACAGGCAATTAGGTATTTGTTGATATTCGAATCTCGTTCTGAAGTCTCTCTTTCTCTCTCGTTTGTTCAAAGCGAGAAATCTTCGCCTGTTTACCTGTTAGTAGCGGGGAATGGAGAGAGTGAATTGGATGGAATTTAGTTTAATTAAATCAAATCGAATTAAGGAAGCGACGGGACGAGTCGAGCGGCTCTCCAACTCCCTTTTCTTCCGTTTTACTGAATCTCGTCGCAGAGAGATACTTGCAAGTATAATTTATTACGACGCACTCGCGTGTGTATTGAAAAATTTCTAAAAATTTTCAAGAATATCTTTCTTCTTTCTCTTTCTCTCAAATAAATTATAAAACATTGATCGATCGACAACAAAAATTCGAAGCTCGCGAAAATCGATGAGCATATCTCGTATTTCGAGATATTTCCCCCCTCCCCCTCCCCTCCCTTTTCATTAAAGAGAAATCGAAGCGAGACGATAAGTCGATTTACGAGCATGACTCACAGATATATCCGAGAATCTCAATCCCCTCCCCCTCTTCCTGTATTTTTCATTGCATAACTTTCCCTCTCCCCCCCCCCCTCTTTCGTTCAAAATAAATCACGGCTAAAAATAAATCTGACGAACGCTTGAATTCCATTCATACAGCGCAGCAGTGTATGCAGATTTTTTTTTCTACATCCGTGGAAAAATCGATGCAGGGAGGGAGGGGAGGCGAAAAATTCGATCCTGTCTAGACAACCTCCTCCCCACCCTCTTATTAATATTCATCT
>NW_006263325.1:70534-70984 GCF_000469605.1 Apis dorsata | reverse complement strand
GGCGCGTTCTCGCGCGCGCGTGCACGATCCGATCGATCGAATTCTTCTTCTTTTCCTTGGGGCTAACCCAAGTCGAATATCAATGAGATCGGTATCGATAAGCGAAGAGGGAGGAGGCACGAGGTGAAATCGAGCGGCGTCGTATTATGCTTGAAACGCGACATCGTGGTGCCTGCTGGACGTGGGCCTAAAACGAGGAATGCCTTCGAGGAATATGGTTAAAAAGGAGAGGGGAGGGGAGGGGAGGATCGTGCGAGATCTAGAAATCTCGTGTCGTCTCACGTTGCGTATGAATGGAAAAGCGGAAAGGTTATTAGCATATTTTTCTTAAACAGAGGTTTAAGAATCTTTGAGAATATATCGATAAAAAAACTAACTTCCATTCTTAAATATTAAATATATAATGTTGTATGAAGCAAAAGTATTTTGCAAAAAACTAACTTCCATTTT
>NW_006263325.1:68034-70349 GCF_000469605.1 Apis dorsata | reverse complement strand
TTATATCCATATTTAATATAAATATTAATAATTATATCCATATTTAATATAAATATTAATAATATTTAATATAAATATTAAATATGGATATAACAGTGTTGTATCAAATATTGTATCAAATATAGGTATATGAGTGAAGTAAAAATATTTAGCAAAAATTAACTTTCATTTTTAAATATTAATAATTATATATCCATATTTAATATAAATATTAATAATATTAATAATATAAATATTTAATATAAATATTAAATATGGACATATGGATTAATATAAATATTAAACATGGACAGTGTTATATAATTGTATCAAATATAGATATAGTATAAGTGAAGCAGAAGTATTTTGCAAAAAACTAGCTTCCATTCTTAAATATTACATATTTATATAATTGTATCAAATAAGTATAATATAAGTATAATATGAAGCAGAAATATTTTGCAAAAAACTAACTTCCATTATTAAATATGGATATTGTATACTTGTATCAAATATAGGTATATTTTTTTTTAGATAGAGGAAATTTTTGAGAAAATATTGTCCTTGCAAAAGACTAGCTTCTAATAAAAAAGTTCTACATTTTTTTTAAAAATAGAAAATCTGCTTCTATTCTTAAATTAATTAAATATAATATTAAATAGTATTCTATAATTATTGATGCTATAATAGAATTGAGATCCTCAATGATGATGTTTGTAGAGAAGTATGAAAGAAGATAAAAAGAAATGTATACATATATACATAATATAATAACGTACAAGCGTACATATCAAGTTTGCCGAGTTTCGAGAGAATCGGATCCACCGTTTGAAAGTTTCTCGTAAATCTTTTACAACGGTTACATCTGATGTCAGCAAGGAAGCGCGATACCCAGGAATGCACTTAACTCCGACGCTCTCCTAAACTTTGCTCGTCGCTTTATAACTTCGATTCTCGAAAACGCAGCCACACGAATTCGAGCGATAAGATTGTTCGCCCGAGTTTTATCGCCCGATCATTCTTCCCGACTTTGACTGTTCAAGCTTTATTTTACATCCACGGGTACACGAATCGCAATGACATACGCGTACGTAACTCTGATAATGTTATTAACACTACTTAATTCATTCGTTTGTTTCCCGATACCAAATTTTTTTCTCCACTTTCTTTCTTTCACTATTTCCTTTTTCCCTCATTGTCAAACTTATCAAAAATTGAAAAGTATTATCGAAAAATTTATCGAGATTATTTATATCGATATTTCTCCTCTTAAGATCCAATTCGATCTTAATTTTAATATGTTAAAATAAAAATACAATAAATAAAATTGTACAGTGTTCTATAATTGTATCAAATATAGATATAATATGAGTGAAGCAGAAGTATTTTGCAAAAAACTAACTTCCATTTTTAAATATTAAATGTGGATATATAACACTGTTGTATAATTGTGTTAAATATAAATATAATACGAGTGAAGCAGAAGTATTTTGCAAAAAACTAACTTCTATTTTTAAATATTAATAATTATATCTATATTTAATATAAATATTAATAATATAAATATTTAATATAAATATTAAATATGGATATATGACAGTATTGTATAATTGTATCAAATATAAGACGAGTGAAACAGTAGAACTATTTTGCAAAAAACTAGCTTATATAATATTCTTAAATATTAAATATAATGTATATGTATTTAATATTCTTAAATATTAAATATATATATAAAATTGTATCATAATTGTATGGTTAAAAATAAAAATATAACAAATAATATCGGTCGGACACGTAGATCGATAACTTTTCTCCTTATCAACGACGATTTTTTTTTAAACAGCTTCCCTTCCCTTCTCGTCATCATCCTCTCCCTGTCTCCCTTAATCTCCGCTCCGGGAACGAAACGTTTCTTGTCGCTGCCTCTTTAGCCGCGACCACAATGGAACAAGCTAACGACAGAGTCTCTCTCTCGAAAAAAAAAGAGAAAGAGAGACAGAGAGAGAAAGAAGAAGAGGGAAAAAAAGGGGGAGGGGAGGAAAAGTGGAGGAACTAATCCGTCAGTCGTAAAATCGATATCGACGTCGTTTCGTGTTCGCTGTTCCACGACGTGGAACGAGCACTCTGCGAGGCCAAGCTGAATCAACAGAATAGGTAGCTACGTGCATATGTGCGTACACGCCCGGCTTAAATCCATCCCTTCGCTTCCATCCCTTAGTTTCTTCCACTTCTCCTATTGCCTTTTCACTTTTCCTTCTCTTTTCTCTCTCTTTTTCTCTCTCCATATACTCAACATAATTTTTCCTATTATCCTATTTATCGATTGAATTTCT
>NW_006263325.1:66610-67844 GCF_000469605.1 Apis dorsata | reverse complement strand
AATTTTTTTTTTTTTTTTCCTTTTTCGAACGAACGATGGAATTGCCGAAATGAGATAAAAATTATATATTGTTAAAAGATCGATTTGTATTTTTATTTTAACTTTCGAAAAAATATATCTTTTCTACCTTTGCCTTTTCGTTCTCGTTTTTTCTCGTTTCCTCCAATGTTCCTCCCCCCTCTCTTCTCTCTCTCTCTCTCTCTCTCTCTCTATACTCAACATCATTTTCCCCTTATCCTATTTATCGATTGAATTTCTTCGAATTTTTTTTTTTTTTTCCTTTTTCGAACGAACGACGGAATTGAATGAGATAAAGATTACTTGTTAAAAGATTAGATTTCGTATATGACAAATAAAGAATATATAAAGGAAGAAATTCGATCAATTTTTATTTCAACATTCGAAAAAATATATCTTTTCTACCTTTGCCTTTTCGTTCTCTCGTTTTTTCTCGTTTTCTCCAATGTTCCTCCCTTCTCTCTTTTTTTTCTCTTTCTCTCTCTCTCTCATCAACGCACGGGGATTTCATTGTTCGAGTCGACAGAATTATCTCCATCCATTTCGATGGAATAGCTTCCTGTTAAACAAACGTTTGCCCATCGATCGATCTGATCGAACATGAATGGCGAACGAATCTTTCTTTCTTTCTTTCTTTCTTTCTTTCTTCGTCGATGTTTGTTTTCGATCATGATTCGCCGTTTCGATTTGTTCCTACATACACAGCAATCCTGTTAATAATATCGATGATGACGATACGAAAGAAATTTTTCTTCTCTTTTCCTCCCTTAACTCGATGAACAAGTCGATAATTTTCTCTGTATCTCCGATTGAATTATACAATCGTAAAGACAACTCTTATATATATAAACGCGAAATAAAAAGTCAAATAAAATTCTAAAAAAAAAAAAATGTATTTCCATTATAGAAATATATCACGAATAATAATAATAACAATCGAAGAGTATTGCACGCCAATAGAAAACATCGGTCGCAACATCGTCTTATATATTTAAATTGCGTTTAATTGAACGTCATTCAAGCTTAAATAAGGCGAATTATTTATCGGTATCCCGTAGCAATTCCCAAGAATACCGTTCCGTAATTTATTCTCCTTTCCTGTCCGCGGCTTAATTGGACGAGGAATGGCGTCCGGCTAAAAAAAGAGAAGAAAAGAAACAACCAAAGGTCGAGACCGTCTCCACCTAACGAACGATGAGCTCCGCTATCGTCCCAA
>NW_006263325.1:65680-66389 GCF_000469605.1 Apis dorsata | reverse complement strand
TATATATATAAAGCGTGGTTAACGCGTGTAACGCCGAAAACACGTTCAATTAAACGAATTGCGGGAAACAATGGGCAGGAATGAATGGAGGTATATTATATTACGCGAGCTTCGTACGAGGAGTAAATAGCGACTGTGATGATGGAGAGGAACGTTCTACGAGCAATTTGCCGTGTTTATTGTTCTAGATTTCGATTCGACTTTGTATCTATGTTCTGTGATAATAATAATTTTATAATAATTTTCAATTGTTATGATATATAATATATATATAAATTTCAATAATTTATAATAATTTTCAATTTGAATCAAAATAAGTAAATTGGTGGATATCGTGTATATATGTTGGTATTTTGGAAAGAAGTTGGAGAGAAATTTTTTTCGCGCATTTTTATTTCCATTGTGAATATACTTGATCCAGAACGATTCGATGCGTTAGATCCAAAGAATACTAATCGATACGATAGAAAAATTTTGTTCACTTCTCATCTTTTAATTTATAATTTGTAATGTAATTTCGTATTTCGTATAGTATTATTATATCGAAATAATAGTTTCGAGAATATTTCTATACATTAAAATAATTTTTACGATTTTGTATACTCGAATTATAGCTCTTCCACTGTGATATTAAAAATATTATTTCTTATCAATATAATGTGGATTTTATGATTTGTAACGATAAATTAATTTATAATTTATAATTTAT
>NW_006263325.1:60627-65664 GCF_000469605.1 Apis dorsata | reverse complement strand
TCATAAACGAAAATAATTTTTACGATTTTGTATATTCGAATTATAACTCACTATTATAAAAAATTTTTTTTTTATTTCTTATCAATATAGTGTGGGTTAATTATTTGTAATTTTAGATTAATTTATAATTTATAATTTACNTCATAAACGAAAATAATTTTTACGATTTTGTATATTCGAATTATAACTCACTATTATAAAAAAATTTTTTTTTATTTCTTATCAATATAGTGTGGATTAATTATTTGTAACGTTAGATTAATTTATAATTTATAATTTACTTCATAAACGAAAATAATTTTTACGATTTTTTATATTCAAATTATAATTCACTATTATAAAAAAATTTTTTTTTATTTCTTATCAATATAGTGTGGGTTAATTATGATTTATAACGATAGATTAATTTATAATTTATAATTTACTTCATAAATGAAAATAATTTTTACGATTTTATATATTCGAATTATAGCTGTTTCACTACTGTGTAATATCAGGATTGTGAACAAAGCGTTTGAAGCGAAGAGAACGGTACTTTGGACAATAGCGAGGATTTTTGTTATAATTCCTCTTCCTCTGACTTCTTGCCACATCAGCTTGTGTTACAAGAAAACTGGGAGCACGTGTCGATATGCGAGATTTATCGTGGGAACGTACTCGGTGATTGGTCAATTTGGAAGGAAACGCCTATTTTCTACCCAATGTGCTACTAATTTACGATTTCTCAGTGTCGATGTTACATCAAAAATAATCAATAGTTTCAAAGAAATCGATGAAAATAATTTTATACTCTTTATTATAGTACTCTTCCATTATTGCGATGATGTCAGGATCGTTAACAAAGCGTCTGAAGTGGAGATAGACTCGGTCCACTTGTCCCTGTGCCGTCCCGCGAGACTTCTTCCTTCCATCAATGATGGGGAAATTCAATAGTCGAAGTTACTTGGATAAATTGCTTCAATAATTCATTGCTCGTAACATAATCGCGAATAATTATAAAAGCGGATCAAGTATAATAATTAATTTATAATAAGAATTATAACTCGAATATACAAAATCGTAAAAATTATTTTCATGAAGTAAATATTTTCGAAACTATTAATTATTTTGATGTAATAATAGTAATACTGGAATATAAAATTAAATTATAAATTATACATTAATCTATTTATTGTCATACGTTAAATCATAATTAATCCACATTATATTGAAGAAATAAAAAAAATTTTTCTATCATAGTGAATTATAATTCGAATATATAAAATCGTAAAAATTATTTTCATGAAGTAAATATTTTCGAAACTGTTAATTATTTCGATATAATATTGATACTATTCGAAAATATTTAATTTATAAATTAATAATTATATAAATTAAATAATTTATAAATTAAATCTATCGTTATAAATCATAATTAGCCCACATTATATTGAATGATATATGATATGAAATTTTTTATATCACAGTGAAAGAGCTATAATTCGAATATACAAAATCATAAAAATTATTTTCATGAAGTAAATATTTTCGAAACTATTAATTATTTTGATGTAATAATAGTAATACTGGAATATAAAATTAAATTATAAATTATAAATTAATCTATCGTTACGTCATACGTTAAATCATAATTAATCCACATTATATTGAAGAAATAAAAAAAATTTTTCTATCATAGCGAATTATAATTCGAATATATAAAATTGTAAAAATTATTTTCATGAAGTAAATATTTTCGAAACTATTAATTATTTTGATGTAATAATAGTAATACTGGAATATAAAATTAAATTATAAATTATAAATTAATCTATCGTTACGTCATACGTTAAATCATAATTAATCCACATTATATTGAAGAAATAAAAAAAATTTTTCTATCATAGTGAATTATAATTCGAATATATAAAATCGTAAAAATTATTTTCATGAAGTAAATATTTTCGAAACTATTAATTATTTTGATGTAATAATAGTAATACTGGAATATAAAATTAAATTATAAATTATAAATTAATCTATCGTTACGTCATACGTTAAATCATAATTAATCCACATTATATTGAATGATATATGATATGAAATTTTTTATATCACAGTGAAAGAACTATAACTCGAATATATAAAATCGTAAAAATTATTTTCATGAAGTAAATATTTTCGAAACTATTAATTATTTTGATATAATAATAGTAATACTGGAAAATTAAATTATAAATTATACATTAATCTATTATTATGTCATATGTTAAATCATAATTAATCCACATTATATTGAAAAAATAAAAAAAATTTTTCTATCATAGTGAATTATAATTCGAATATATAAAATCGTAAAAATTATTTTCACGAAGTAAATATTTTCGAAACTGTTAATTATTTCGATATAATATTGATACTATTCGAAAATATTTAATTTATAAATTAAATCTATCGTTATAAATTATAAATCATAATTAGCCACATTATATTAAATGATATATGAAATAAAATAAAATTTTTTATATCACAGTGAAAGAGCTATAACTCGAATATACAAAATCGTAAAAATTATTTTCACTTATAAAATAAATTATAAATTAATCTATCGTTACAAATCATAATTAGTCCACATTATACTGATAAGAAATAAAAAAAATTTTCTATCATAGTGAGTTGTAATTCGAATATTATTTTATAATTATAATAATTTTCGAACAGATGTTATTGTAAGTATTCTGATAAAATAGAACTTTATTCGAAATTTTTGACGCCCAACTCTTTCCAACAATACTACTAATTCATCAATAAATTCCTTCATTTCGATCGATCGCTTTGATCTGATAAATTATTCTCATAAAAGAGCGGAAGCGTAAAAATCGTAAAAGCGGGCGAGCCTGTCGAAGATTCGAATAAAATTCGAAGATTGTTTGCACGTGAGTTGCTCGCTTTCCCTTTTACGAAGTTTTAAAAAGTTTATACTAAGGGGACCTCTCCACTGCGAAAGATTAGATTCTTTCTCTCGAGGGTGAGGTGCACGCGGTTCACCGATGAATTCCTCCGAACCGAGAAATATTGCCCACCCTCGCCTCTCCACTCTGAAGGGGGAAAAAATATCCTTTCTCTCTTCCCTGAGATCTCTCCATCTTTTCAAACGTTTTCGTTCGTTTCGTCGTTCAGAGCCATCTTTCTTGCGAAACTTTGTGCTCGAAAAGAAAGGAAGAGAATTTTGACGATATCATTAAACTTTCTGAAAATTTACACGTTAGACTTACAATGTTTGCGTGTTAATTGTTCAGATAAAAATGTCTACTTTCTTTTTTGATTTTTCTGTGCCTTGCAGGAGGAGAAAAATTTCAATCCTCTTCTTAAACCAACACGAAAGGTGTTAATTTACCCTTCTTCTTTCCGTAGAAATCTTTCCACAAAGAAGCACAAAATCCCGTTTCTTCACGAATTCGCTTATAATACAAATTTTCCATAAAAATGATCGATGAGACGAAATGTTATTATGTGAATGATAACGTTTTAAAACGTTCGAAGTCGATCGAGATTTCGTGGGATTTTTTCATTCGAAGGGCGCAAAAGGTCGAGAGGCGCATCGATCCGTCCATCGAAGGTCAAACTCGATGCGCCGCCCACGTTTTTTCCCAACGAATATTCCAGCCATCTATCGTTACACGACGATTCGCGGCCGTGGGACGATGATTCATTGAGAAATTTCATTCATGTCAGAGAATACGGTAACGCAGCCCTCCTCGTCTCGTTGATTCGCTTAATAGAAGAGAATTGTACAGGGTGCCCCCGCCATTGGAGCGTTGCATCAGTTCGACGAGTAGAAATATGTGAAAAGAATATTGCAATGAAAATATTGCATGAGTCAGCGAAATGCTTTAGAAAGAAAAGAAATGTTATGATAAAAATATACGAAATATGAGATTTCTCGGACGACATATTCTCATGGAAAGATGGAGCTAGTTGAGCAGCTAGGTTTTTATCTGTGGGGAACACAGATCTCAAAAATGAAAGTGATTGCGTAGAATTAATAATAAAATAGAATTCGTTTGAAGAATTGGTAATAGAATAGGATTAATAGTTCAGTGAACTGAAGATAAAGATGAAACTCAATTTTCTTTAAGAGAAGCTTTAAACTTGTTTTCAATGAAAGGCGTGATTTTTAGATTTTATAGAATATATTGGTGCAATTTGATTGTTTAATCCGTAATTCAAAATATATTGCTCTTATTAATCTCAAATATAATGAAATTAATAAAGTTTCGATTGAGTATCGATATTTTGGAAAACAATTGGAAAACGAAGCCTTGAATCATCAATATGTAAAACTGAGGACACAGAATAAAGAAAGAAATTTCGTCGTATTCTCCAAAGAAAGATACGAAATGATAGATCTCTACCATTTCATCAAATTCATTTTTCTCGATACAATTTCATTGTATAAACTCATGTAATAAACTATCTATTCCATTTTTCTCAATATTAATTTCATTAAATATCGATATTTCAGAAAACAATTCTGAAAATGAATTTTTATCATTAAATTTACCCAGCAAATTATAGAAAAACACATAGAGAAATATAAAACTAAGAATATAGAAAGGAATTTCATTCGTATCCTCCAAAGAAAGACACGAAATAATAATTTCCACACGTATAATTAATAAAAGACAAGATGAGAAATGATAGATCTCTATTAGAAATACTCGTCCAATTCCATCCAATTCATTCCACTACAATCTATTCCATTTTTCTCGACATTAATTTTATTAAATATCGATATTTTAGAAAACAATTCATTTTGAAAATGAATTCTTATCAATAAAATTACCCAACAAATTGTAGAAAATTCGTATCTTCCAAAGAAAGAACACGAAATAATAATTTCCACATTAATTTAAAGACGAGATGAAAAATGATATATTTCTATTAAAAATATTCGTCCAATATTTCATCCAATTCCATCCCTTCTATTTTCATTTTTTCTCGACACAATTTCATTAAATATTTTAAAAAACAATTCTGAAAATTCTTATCATAAAA
>NW_006263325.1:59008-60420 GCF_000469605.1 Apis dorsata | reverse complement strand
ATGAAAAATGATAGATTTCTATTAAAAATATTCGTCCAATATTTCATCCAATTCCATCCCTTCCATTTTCATTTTTTCTCGACACAATTTCATTAAATATTTTAGAAAACAATTCTGAAAATTCTTATCAATAAAATTATCCAACAAATTGTAGAAAATTCGTATCTTCCAAAGAAAGAACACGAAATAATAATTTCCACATTAATTAAAAGACGAGATGAAAAATGATAGATTTCTATTAAAAATATTCGTCCAATATTTCATCCAATTCCATCCCTTCTATTTTCATTTTTTCTCGACACAATTTCATTAAATATTTTAGAAAACAATTCTGAAAATTCTTAACAATAAAATTACCCAACAAATTGTAAAAAATTCGTATCTTCCAAAGAAAGACACGAAATAATAATTTCCACACGTATAATTAATAAAAGACAAGATGAAAAATAATAGATTTCTATTAAAAATATTCCATCCAATATTCCATCCAATTCCATGCCTTCCATTTTCATTTTTTTTTTTCATTCGGCACAATTTCATTTTTCATTGTCTCCCACACGTGCCAAGTCCAGTTACAAGTGCGGCCGATAATAATTAACCAGCCGATTCAAAAGTTACTTTAAAAAGTCGAGCAAACCGGCTCGAGGAAAGTTCGATGGATTAATTTTCTCCCCACGCGGTGCGGCTAATTCGAAAGAACGGGGGCACCGTAAAAAGGAACACTTTTCAACCGCGCCTGGCCCAACAACAACAGCCCGTGTTGTACTCCACCGATCCGACAAGTTCATCGAAGCTAACTGCACTCGGCGAGACGAGCGCGACCTCGTTCCTTCTTCCTCTCAGATGTACTGCCCCCCTCCTCTCCAACGTGTCTTCCAACTGTCGCAGAGAGAAAAGAGCAAATTTGAACGTTCTTCGAGGAAGAGAATTCGAAGAACCTTCGGCTTCCTGCCGAGCGAAAAAGAAAGAAGAAATTGATTTTTTTGAAATTTTTCCAAATTTTTCCATCGAAAGGAGAAAATTAAATTACGCGAGGGAGATTAATTGTTGAGATTGATTTTTTGAAATTTTTCCATCAAAAGGAGAAAATTAAATTATGCGAGGAACGTTAATTGTTGAGATTGATTTTCTGAAATTTTTCCAAATTTTTCCATACACGATGGAATCGAAAAGAGAAAATTAAATTACACGAAGAAGATATAACTGTTGAGATTGATTTTTTGAAATTTTTCCAAATTTTTCCATCGAAAGGAGAAAATTAAATTACGCGAAGAAGATATTACTATTGAGATTGATTTTTTGAAATTTTTCCAAATTTTTCCATCGAAAAAAAAAAAATTAAATTACGCGAAGGAGGTTAACTATTGAAATTGATTTTCTGAAATTTTTCCAAATTTTTCCATCGAAAGGAG
>NW_006263325.1:55781-58753 GCF_000469605.1 Apis dorsata | reverse complement strand
TATTAAGATTGATTTTTTGAAATTTTTCCAAATTTTTCCATCGATACACTGGAATCGAAAGGAAAAAAAAAAATTAAATTTCGCGAAGGAGGTATAACTATCCTAGGTCCTCCTCTCCCTCCTTCCTCCCCTTTTCCTTTTTTCCCCTCCCTCCTCTCTTTAATTCACGGCACGGTTGCACCCCTCCCGTTACACTTTGGAGCACCGTCGAGGAAGCCAGTTTATTAACTCGACGGTAGAGAGGGCGGCGCATCTTTTTTTCCACCGGTTGTTCCGCCGTGCGAGAATAATTTTCGTGCGGATACAGTGTGTCGCGTTATCCTCCCTCGTCTCATCCCCTACATACGCCCATATGCCCATCTCTCTCTCTCTCTCTCTCGTTTCAGCGTGGACTTGGTCGAAACGGGTGGTGGTGGAGGAGGAAGAGGAGAATCAGAGCGTGGAGGAAGAACAGGGAGGGAAGGAACGGCGCGGGTTAAACGCGACGCATCGCAGGGGTTAATGGTTCCAGGGATGATGCTGGTGGAACTCTGTCCTCCTCTCTCCTTCCCTCTCCTGTATCTCTCCGTCCCTGTTTTCGAGCTTTGCAGAGCTCGTCGTCGTCCGTTGGCCCCCGTCGACGACACGTTTGTCGGCGCTCGAGAACCAACAGCTAATTCCGGGAAACGAGGAATTGAACTATTGAACGGAAAAAAAAGAAAGAAAGGGACGAAATTTTTCGTTTGCCCCTTTTTCTTCCTCCTCCTCTTCTATTTCTCTCGCACGAGGTAACAGGAAGCGAAGGACGATTTTCCGGACGAGAGAATCGCTACGTTTGGATTCGAAGGAATGGCCGGTAGAGGGAAAGTAAAGTAGTAGATATGATACTCGAAACGGAGGAAATCTTCCGTGTAAATCGGTCGATGAGCGGTATATATCGATAATGGATAGCGAATGGTTTATCGAGAGAAATAAAAAAGAAAAAGTTTCCACCAACGGGTACACACACGGGTTGTTGGGTGGGGGGGATGATATAACCACTCGAGCTCGTATCTTCTAAAAGCTTATTCGTAGTATCGATCCGAGGTTGGCTGTCCGATTTGCTCGATTATCTAATCTTATCGCGTGGCGCTCGTGTACGACTCTCCATCGAGTACCGATCTTTGTTCTATTGTGCAACTAGCAGAACAAATTGTTTTATTAAAACGATTGAATATCTCTAGATAGATCTTGAATAATCTTTTAGATAGATTAATTCGAATGAAAACACCGTTTACATCTCTTTAAGGGGGAATCGAAGTTCTCGAAATTGAAGTTTTCGAAGAATTTGAGAGAAAAAGGGAGAGGAGAGAGAGGAGATAAAAGAGACTAATTTTCACATTTTCCGCCCAATGTTTTTGGCGAAGTAGCTGGAAAAAGGAGATGCTGGCTGGTTGCCTGACCTGGTTGGATAGCATATCAAATGGGGGGATTAAAGGATGAAAAATTGGAATGTTTTCGAGATAGGATCGCGATGATTCTCTTAGAAAGAAAGAAGAAGAGAAGAAATGGAATTCAGATACAGAATTCGTAAAAGAAATATTTACTATATTTTATCTCCAAACGTATTTTTATATCCACGTGATTTTGAACAATTGATTTTGACGAAAAGCAGACGAAAAATATCAAAATATAAATTCAAAAAAGAAGAAAAATCTATTTTTCATCTACTCCAAAACGTAGCACTCGATGACGTGTTTTCGAAATCCGAGCTTTGTGTTTAATCCTTCGATTAAAACTGGCTCCGACTCGTTTCGAAAGTTCATGGTCTCACAATCCATCTTACAATTATTAATCATTATCAAGCTCTCCCTCTCCCAATTGGTTCGATATATTTCAAAAAACGACGATTCGACGAGGCGAAAAATAAAAAATAAATTTTTGGAAAACGAATGAAATTGACGAGGGTATTTATAACTTTATAATGGAAAAGGAAGAAGGAGAAGGAAGGATTGGATTTTACTTTTTTTTTCTAATTACTTTACTTCACAAGGGAAAGAAAAAAATTTCTCCGAGTCGAAACGTTCGACTCTGAAGCAGAGATGCTTCCAGAGAAAAATTAGAAGGAAGTTTAGAGAGGGGAAGATTGGTTAAGCAAGAGATAGTTAAGTACGAATTGTTCATAATTTATTTCTTTCGACTATTGCAAGAGAAAGATATTCCTCGTTGCAATCCTTTTTTTCGAGGCAACTTGGTGGTCCGGAATAAATTCGGTGTACTGTTTTATCCTCGAGAGAGAGAGAAAGAGAGAGAGCAAGAGACCTCGAAAACACGGATTTTTCTCCAGGTTCGCCGACCTTCCAGTCAGATTTTCACCAGATATGAAAGTAAGCCTCGCAATAATTCAAAAATACCGTAATTAACCTACGTGAGCCTGCTGCTTACGTCTTCCAAGAGGATGCATTAGACTAATATCTTTTAAAAAAGGATGGCCTGTTGCGACCAAGAGCGTTAAAAACCCTCTTTTATTACGCCTTTTCATTAGGAGAAATTGAGAATTCAGTCTAATCTCGGTTATAAATTTCATCAGTTTAGAGGGGAAACTTGGCCGACAGATTTAATTGAGCTCGATGGACGAGACTTTATTATTTCGAAGAAATAAACAGTTATCGATAAAACTGTATTGTTTCTTCAAATAAATTTTCGATACTTTGTAATTCATCCTCCTTATTTTGATCGATATAATTATTTATCGATCGATCTTCAAACGATTATCTCCACACGCGTCGTTTAACCGCAAAGCTTTAATCGAAAATCGAATTCAAAACTTCCTGGTCTCGATGCGATCCAATATCCAAAGATATGATGAATTTAATATTGTTATAGAATTTAAAGTTCACTGAAATTTTATATGCGATTTCATTATTGAAGCCAGCGACATTACTATTTTATAGGTAGCTATTTGTTTCTCTTCGATACACGTACTTCAAATGTTTTGTAAACGTGTAATCACG
>NW_006263325.1:55406-55699 GCF_000469605.1 Apis dorsata | reverse complement strand
CAAATATATTCATTCAGCTAAACCCGTATATTTTATTTATTGTTTTCCACTGCCCAGTCAACAGTGCGATTTCTATCGAATTATTCTCTCATTTACGATTATATATAAATATCGTAGTAACTGCGATAGAATTATTCTCTCATTTACGATTAATAGGAATATTCTTTCGCCAAATATCGTAGTAACTGCGATTTCTATGGAATTATTTTCTTATTTGCGATTAATAGGAATATTCTTTCGCCAAATATTGTAGTAACTACAATTTTTATGGAATTATTTTTTTATTTACGATT
>NW_006263325.1:54771-55108 GCF_000469605.1 Apis dorsata | reverse complement strand
AGGAATATTCTTTCGCCAAATATTGTAGTAACTACGATTTTTATGGAATTATTTTTTTATTTACGATTAATAGGAATATTCTTTCGCCAAATATCGCCAATATAGTAACTGCAATAGAATTATTCTCTCATTCACGATTAATAGGAATATTCTTTCGCTAAATATATGTAACTACGATTTCTATGGAATTATTTTTTTATTTACAATTAATAGGAATATTCTTTCGCCAAATATCGTAGTAACTACGATTTCTATGGAATTATTTTTTTATTTATGATTAATAGGAATATTAATCGTAATATTCCTATTTAAATTTCGCCAAATATTGTAGTAACTG
>NW_006263325.1:47653-54153 GCF_000469605.1 Apis dorsata | reverse complement strand
GTGTTATAGAATTTAAAGTTCACTGAAATTTTATATGCGATTTCATTATTGAATGTTGCCAGCGACATTACTATTTCATAGCTATTTGTTTCTCTTCGATACACGTACTTCAAATGTTTTGTAAACGCGTATAATCAAATATATTCATTCACCTAAACCGATATATTTTATTTATTGTTTTCCAGTCAAAATAAGCTTGCGATAAATCGTGTAAATCCACGAGTCGGTGACTCGATTTGGAAAGAAAGAGAATCGTTCTATCCTGATCTGGAAAAAGCTGGCCTAGCTCCACCTCTTCATCGCGTAGCTTCACGACATCGCGTGTAAACGTTCTATTTATGCGCCTTCTAATTCGCGTTGAAGAGAATCAAGAGAGAAAGAGGATAAGAAAAGGAGGAGAAGATGATGGCGGGGGGAGGCAAAAGCGAAGAGGAATGAAAAAGTAGGACCGCCTACGGCAGGTAGGTGCACCTGCTCCATATACGAAGGGTGCATCAGCCTCGAGATGAAATCTCGACTTTCCTCCGGCTGACCATGAGAAACAGATCGCATCTAACGAATGGTAAATGGCGTGAAATAGCACGAGGATGTACAATATATCTGTGTATGTGTATATTATATAAGTGTAAAAAAGAAGTTCGTTAATCAAGATTTCTTTTTCTCTTCTCTTCAGTCAGATAACACGTAACTGCGATTATATATCTGATTAAACTTTGATATTTGATATTATTGATTTCCTGAAAATATAGATTAAGAGTTTTCTTTTTTTCTTGCGATCGTTATCATATCTGCTCTTCGTTTCGAAGATAAATATCGAAATCGAGGAAGAAAAAATCGAGGAGCTTTCTCGAGAGAGAAAGAGGAAAACGAAAGGGAAAAGTAAAAGAAATTTTACTTTTGAAAAAGACTCGTAGCTGTGAAAATCCACCACTCTTCCCCTCCGAGGAAGAATCGCCAAGATGGGATGGAAGAAGATGGACGAAGATCTATCCGTGAAAAAGTCGATTTTTTTTTTTAATTCGAACGCTGGAAATGTCTTTTTCACGACGTGCGTCGACTCGTGCCACTGGGACACGAATAATCGTACGTATTGTGCGCGAGCTCGTGCCGACAGCTGTCAAGCTTTTATCGGGGCCTCGCGTTTTGCCTCCTCGAATATTTTATCGTAATTTAAATTTACCGTGTAAGCCACCGTGCACAGGCAAGGAACCGTCCGCTCCAACATCCGGCCGATATTTGCATATCGTGAAAAATATATATTTATAAAAAGTAAATCGCGAGTTTATATTCTACTCACGTTGAACTCTGTAAAAATTGCAAGAAAGAGCGAGAGAGAGAGAGAGAGCGAGAGAGCGAGAGAAAGAGAGAGAGAGAGCGCGAGAGCAAGAGAAAGAAAGAGCGAGCGAGCGAGCGAACGAGAGAAATAGAGAAAGAGAGAGAAAGAGAGAGAAAGAGCGAGCGAGAGCAAGAGAAAGAAAGAGCGAGCGAGCGAGCGAACGAGAGAAAGAGAGAAAGAGAGAGAAAGAGCGAGCGAGCGAAAGAGAGAGAAAGAGCGAGCGAGCGAAAGAGAGAGAGCGAGCGAGAGCAAGAGAAAGAAAGAGCGAGCGAGCGAGCGAACGAGAGAGAGAGAGAGAGAGCGAGCGAGAGAGAGAGAGAGATGAAAAATTGCGAAGAAAGTGGAAGAAGAACAAGACGAAGAACTTCAAAGTGGAAGAGATAAGATGGAAGAAAAGGAAACTGAGAAATCTCTTGAAAATTGTGCGTGCGCTTCGAAAGGATTCGAAATTATTCGGGATCGTCTTTCGCTTGTGCACCCTGTATATCAAGTCCCTCGAACACACCTCGAAATCGTAGTAGGTGTGGAGAAAGAGAGAGAGAGAAAGAGAGAGAACTACTCGCGTGTACGAGGAATCTTGAAGACCGTGGGAACATCGTCTTGAAGACGGATTACGCGGTATCCTATCCTGTCCCCGATCTTCTAAATCGTACAATACTCGCTTGTCCCTTGCTGGAATTGCTCCTTTCGAAACAAGGATAAATTTAAACATCTTTCGATGCGAAAATTTCTCGCGAATATACGAAGAGTGAATTTATATCGATTCTTAGGAATAGGAAAATTTTTGGCAATCGTGAACGTTTTATATTTTTCCTCCAAAGAAAGAAAAAATCACGAACGCGCGATCTAAAAAAGGGATTCGTTCTAAAAAAAAAGAAAAAAGGAAGGGAAAAGAAAGGAAGACGAGTTCGAGTGACAAGATTTCGACTTGCTGTTGAAGGAAGCTTTTACAAGCCATCGATTGCCAGCTATCGAGGCTGAGAGATGGAGAAACTTTCGTCGCGTTGGGGAAACTCGAGAGAAGGAAGATACAAGGAGGAAATATCGGGGGAGGGGGAGGAAATGGGAGGAGAAGGACGTTCTCGGCGCGCCTTGGGCCGGAAGTTCTGTCCAAATATTTTATATGGGAGGATGGCACAGGGATGGCACAATGGACAGGTCAGTGGCCTCGCTCTAAGAAGATTCTGTCGGATCTTTCCACGAAGGAGGGAGAACCCTCCTCTCCTTTTGTCAACCGAGAAAGATTCACGGTTAACTTTCTTCCACGAATCGCACCTTCTTGCTTCTACACAGGGCATAGCATTCGAGCCAATCCTCGTGTAACGTTCGATAATGGATGTATCGATGCCTAAAATGAAAGGTGCATCCTCGACGGGATACAGCTTTTTTATTTTTCAGATCATCGATAGAAACGAGATCGTCGAAAAATTCAACTCAATCGATTCAACGAATAAACTTTGTTAATCGCGTCTGTCAAATTCGTGCAACATCGCACGATCGGCGAATAATATCCTTTCGATGCTTTTCAATCGTTTCACGTCGTTCGATGTGAAATGGTTTAAAACGTCCACCGAGTATACGAGCGAACGCAGAACTCTTATCGATAATGGCCGATAAAATTGATAGACGACGTACGTGTAAATTCACCTCTACGCGTTCTACATCTTGCGTGTACACTTCCCTCGATATCGGCTCGTCCGCGTTTCTACTTTTAACAGCGCCGAGAAACGTCGACGATTTTTGCCAAGATTAAGATTTTAACCCTTTTTCAAACTTTATAAATTCCACGTATATATATATTTTTTTTTTAATTTCTCGATACATCTTTACATTCTCATTATTTGTTCAAATATATATAAAATGGATATTTCTAATTTTAGTAAAAAAATATGTAATTTATCACATTAAAATTTCATTATGCTATAATAATTGTTTCTTTAATCTAATAAAAATACGTAAATTGTAATAATTGTAATTGTATCCTATCTCGATAGATAAATTATCGTTGCAATTACAAAGAATCGAGAGATAAACACTTACGAGAGCTAAATCGATAATTCTTATCTTTCAAAGAATCTCTTTTGCTCTTACTCGCGAAACGAGTTTTTATTATCTATTTTCGAAAAAAAAAAAGAAAAAAAAAGAAGAAAGAAACATTTCCAATCCCCAACAACACGCGTTTTTTTCGTTTCCTTTGCTCGCGATTGGAAAATAAAAAAAAGAAAAGAAAAAAAATACGGCGATAATAACCGAGTAATACCGTGTCATTATCTTATGCGCTGTTCGCTTTCTCGTTCCCCGGCCGTAATAACGCGTATTGGGAGGGTGGCGCGGTGAGGTGGGTCAGCGCGAATGAATGATGCATGAGTCGAGGGGGAGGGGCGTGGGCGGCGAAGAAACGCGGCGAAAAATGGATAAAGCGGCGCCGCGGAATTTAACGCGCGTTCGTCATTACGAACGAGGGCCGAATCCAGTCACGTGGCCATCGTCGATTCCGATAATTCGCCTCGCTTCCGCTCTCGCGCGCAGCAGCTCTGTAATATTCCATCCACGTAGATCTACGTGGACGTAAGCTGTAAACAAGCTGCTCGCAGGTATGTTATCATCGTACGTATCGAATAATCCGGATGGACAATGACACTGTGAGCTATCTCGATAATCCCATGTTCCTTCGACTCGTTTATCGATTCGTGAAAAAAGAAAAAGAAAAGAAACATGCTCGATATCGTACGCAACACTTTTTTCGTAACGCGCAAGTAGCGCAGCAGTTTAACAAATCGATGCCTCGCCATCTACCGTTTTGAAATTTCATTCCACGAACGAACGACTTTTGCTTTCGCAACGACTCCCGTTAAAAAGAACGCGCGTGCATCTTTGATTAATAATTCCGTTGAGGAAAAATCCGTTTGGAAAAAAATCTCCATCGTATTTCATTAAACTTTCCCTTTTACTCATTGTGCACGGCTTTATCGCAATCATCGTAACGTTTAGAAGATTAATAGGTTAGAGAATACGGTCTCGCGTTTTACAATTGAAATAGCGTAAATGCTAGCTGGAAGACGCGCTTGTACACTCGTACGAGGTATAGGATCGTAACTGAGTTGAGGCCGCGCAGGAAATTGTCGTAGAGGTTAAGTGTCAATAAATAAAGCGGGCTGTCACGAGGCAATCTAAACTTTCCGTTCCTATTCTTCTCCATACAGTTTCTTCTCTTTCCAGATGCCGAGATCAATTGTGACGTGATACGTGAAACTTTCTTCCACGTATGAAAATAATCCCCCTTGAAATTTCTCGATAACTCTAATCTAAAGTTAAGACACAGACATTGTTTAATCGCAATTAATCGCAAAAATTAATAAGCATCGATAAAGTTGAAAAGAACAAGGGATTATTTTCTACTATATATATATAATAAAAAAGATAAGATTGTTAATAACATCTATTCAATTTATGCTCGGTTTTAATTTAAAACGCTTCTTCATTGTCAGAACGGCGAACAGGGAAGGCCAATCCCTCTTGGCTCGCGCGTATCGCGATTTCTTTTCGCAGGCATTCGAATGATCTTGTTACTCGAGATCGATCAATTACGATTACGCTTTCGACCGAGCAAGGGGTGGGGGGATCATACGATCTGCTCAAGCATGGTGTTGCTCTCTCCCGGTCAAGTATAAAGTTACCCTGATCGATCAATCAGTCCTTTACCGTACTCGTTACTCGTGTTACACTTTGTAAAATTGCGCCTCGGTCGTATTATACATGTATCGTACTCGAAGCAATTTCAATTGCGCATCCATGAAATCGCGATGGTGCGTTCATTGTCCACCGCTGGAAGGAAAATACGAAAATTTTCCACCTAATCCAAAAGGATAATTTAAATCTCGATGCATTAGCGTAGGCTAGAAAATTCTAACGTATTGATACGATATAAAAATTTTCTTATTTCTCGTAATATGCGTAATAGGCTAATTATGATTCGTAACGATAGTTTAATTTATAAATGCAATTTTGTATTCAAATAGTTTATTATATCGAAATAATTAATTAAATTTCGAAAATATTTTTTAGCTGATTATCGAGTTTGAATATTCAAATTATAGCTCTTCTATCACTATGTAGTGTGTGAATGGTACAAGTAACGCGATTAATCAATGGAATTATTAAATTTTGAATTTTCTTTCGCAAAAGCGTATTATTTGTACTCTTGCTCTATTCCAATGAAACGATAAGGTTCTAACTTTCAAATTGGAAATTGAAAATTTCTTTCCCAATTTTAAATTATCCATCGAATTTTTATCGTGGAAAAATTTTTCCATTTAAGGAATGAGAGAGTCGAAAAAAAAATATAAGGTTGGACGAAGACTTTGTTGACAATCCTGACGCATTGTTGGAAAGAAATCTCGCGAAAAATGAGGATTTGATCGATTAATTTTGATAGAAATGCCTATTTTTAAATGCATTTTTCTTTCATCGAAACGATGCATTAGCGTAGAATCCAGAGAATTCTAAGTATCGATACAATGTAAAAATTTTGTTATTTAATATAATTACGATTTATAACGATAGTTTACAATTTATAAATGTAATTTTGTATTCGAATAATATCAACATTACATCGAAATAATTAATAGTTAAAGAATATTTACTTCATAAATAAAAATAATTTTTACAATTTCGAATATTCGAGTTATAGCTCTTCTATATCTATGATATAAAAAATTTTACTTCTCATCAATATAGTATATTAATTATTATTTATAACGATAGATTTAATTTATAAATGTAATTTCGTACTCGAATCGAAGTATCAACATTACATCGAATTAATTGATAGTTTCGAGAATATTTACTTCATAAATGAAAATAAAATTTTACGATTTTGAATATTCGAATATCTATAACTCTTCTACTACTATGTAGATGTCAGGATCGTCGACAAGAGACTTCTTTGCGCGATATCGTAAAATTCCTTTTCGAACTTTGATTATTTATTAATTCAAAGAAGGACCGACCAAAGAAGGAAGATTTAATCGTATCACGTGCCGCGTTTTTTCACGTCAACTTGAAGTGGGCGCCCGCAGGATCGCGTCGATAATCGTCAACCGTCTCGAATTTCCTGCTAACCCCTATAATACCGCCTCGTATTAACGAGAAATTAATTTCACCG
>NW_006263325.1:44503-47484 GCF_000469605.1 Apis dorsata | reverse complement strand
TCTCTCTCTCTCTCTCTCTCTCTCTCTCTCTCTCTCTCTCTCTCTCTCTCTCTCTCGTTACATTATAACATATACATCACGAGTACAAAGCCGTTCCTTTTTCTATTATTTTTACAATAAATAAAAAATAACGAAACTAGCTTAAAACTTGTTGTAAAAGATCACATTTTATATTTTACGTCACAAGATTTAATGAATATCCATAAATAAAAGGGGAAGTCTTTTGAAAACTGTTCTAATATCAATTCGATAAACGAACCGCGTTTCTCGAATCGTTTAAATAACGCGAAAAGGATTTAATTATCGAAAGCACCAATCGTATAATCGACACCTAAGACTCGAGGAGTAAAATTTTTCCGCATCCTCGAAACTTCCTTTTGGGGAGGAAATCTTCTATCACTTTCCCCTTGCGTTTTCCCGATAGCAATACGAAATTACTCTTACTAAAATATATCCTCCTCCCCTATTATCACACCTTCTTCGTGTATCCGATCGATGGATGAAAGAACGAATCGACCTGTATTTTCGAATCGGCCCCAAACGCAACAATCGCCGACGAGGAGAAGCAGAGCACGATAGATACGTGACTACTTGTTGCTAACTAAACGGTTGGCCGAAGAAGGAGAGAAGGAGAGAAGGAGAGGAGAACAATCGCGGCCGCTATAAAGATTTCTCGGCGACGGAGCAATGGCGCAACAACCTTCCTCTCTGTCTCCCAACCGTGCACGTACGCCGCCGTTACCTTTGTTTCCTTATCGATGTGACACGGTAATGCATGATAAATAAAAAGAGCTCGAGGTGTATCTTGGCTCAATAAGATTGAGAGCTTCTCTCATTCGAAGTGAATTCTTAATATAGCCGCGAGAATAATTAATCGTCAATCGAGTTCCAGAAAACGATGATATTGATGATATTGGTTGATCTTCTGGTTTCGCCAATAATAAATGAAATTTTATTTGGTTTGGAAATATTCAATGGTTTGTTCGAATTACAAGAGAGGGAATTTTATTTCGTTTCGATTCGAGCGAAAAATTAGAGAAGACAGCTCTTCAATGGAGGAGTTCAATCAAATATAATTTTTAACAAGCACGAATTAGAAACTCAGCTTAAAGAGAAGAAAATGTAAAATTCGATCGACTTTTTAAAGGAAAAAGAATAAAAATTAGAATCCTTTTGTAAATATTTTTCTTGCAATCGATTGATTAGATCCTTCGATGTATGAAATTTTCGTTCGTAAACGGAGGAATCTGCAAGGTCTTCGTGAAAATGTAGAAAACTTTTTAAATTTAAACGCGATTCCACGTTGGCGGCGGTGTAAATATTTGGCGGCGGTGTGTTTTTCCCCGGAAAATACGAAACATGATTGGAAATTAAAAAAAAAGAGGGAGAAACGGGAGGGTGCGTTTGAAAGATGTCTACGGCATGTATAGGGGTTGCTCGCCTCGAGACCGATCGATTCTCGGGCTTCTCCAGCCGCCCCAACCCGAAGCCTCCTTTCCACCCTGGTCAATGTCACGTTAGATTAGAAACCCGCTCCCGCTTTTTCCTTCCATCTACAAATCTACAAAATTTTTCGAAATATTTATATTCAGCGATATATTTGTCCTTCATATTCTTTTCTTTCTTTTAAATAAATAATTTCTTTTAAAAAAATAATAAAAGAAATTTAATTATTTAATTTTAATTAATTATTTAATTATTAAAAATCTATAAAATTTTTCGAAATATATATATTCATCGATATATTTATCCTCCATATTCTTTTCTTTCTTTTAAATAAATAATTTCTTTTAAAAAAATAATAAAAGAAATTTAATTATTTAATTTTAATTAATTATTTAATTATTAAAAATCTACAAATCTACAAAATTTTTCCAAATATATATATTCAGCGATATATTTGTCCTCCATATTCTTTTCTTTCTTTTAAATAAATAATTTCTATTAAAAATTTAATAATTAAATTTAAAAATTTACATATCTACAAAATTTTTCGAAATTTATATTCAGCGATATATTTGTCCTCCATATTCTTTTCTTTCTTTTAAATAAATAATTTCTATTAAAAATTTAAAAATCTACATATCTACAAAATTTTTCGAAATTTATATTCAGCGATATATTTGTCCTCCATATTCTTTTCTTTCTTTTAAATAAATAATTTCTATTAAAAATTTAAAAATCTACATATCTACAAAATTTTTCGAAATATTTATATTCATCGATATATTTGTCCTCCATATTCTTTTCTTTCTTTTAAATAAATAATTTCTTTTAAAAAAATAATATCGTTTAAAATTTTACTCTTAGAAGAGGAATACGTTGAAAAAAATATTTAACGATAAATAATTCGTCAACGAATGGGTTGATCGGAAACAATTTCATTTTAAAAAATATTGCCATCGAAGAGAGATTGCAAAGTAGGTATAAGTTAAGACCGAAAAATAGGAAGAAAGAAGTGTGGAAACAAAGAGATGTTCCCGAACGTGATTCAAACAAGCAAATATAATAAACTTAAGAGATAAGGGAGATTCACAAATCGTGTTTACATTTGGAGAAAATTTCTAAGGAATTTAGTTTCAACTTGCACAAAAGAATAAACGAAGAATCATCGAAATCGAGTCGATTAAAATTAAACTCGACTTTTCAACCTATGATTTATCACGTCTCGAGCCGTGATAACGATTCGTAATCGTGGCAATGTCCACGTGAAACGTATGCTATTTCCTCTAAAAAAAGAAAAAAACAAAGAAGATTGCGACCTCGTAATTCGAAACTCGTTTCGTGCAACTCGTAAGCCGATATTTCGATGAATCAAGCGTATAACGATAACCGTTTAAGACGAAAGAAATAAAGATCTTGCTTAGCTTAGGATAAAACATTACCTGTTGGATGCGATAAAAGGGATAACGTATCCCTGAGCTGGAATAAGGCTGCAGGGCTGTTGGAGGAAAAGCATTTACGAGGTGGACTGTATATGG
>NW_006263325.1:35170-43873 GCF_000469605.1 Apis dorsata | reverse complement strand
TATATATATATAGTTGTTGAAGAAAGTAAAAATGATACATATGCATATACGGGGGAGGAAAGGGAGTTCTCGAGAGAAGAACACTTTTCCACTGTAAAAATGTAATTTTCAGTTCTACTACCCTGCATGCAAATTATTCTTTCAGAAAGTAGACGGACTACTTTTTTTCGATTCGTGAAGTCGAGTCGAGTGACGCTTTGCGATTTTAAAAATTACGAATTTCGAACCACCGTTGAAAAATCTCTTTTACCTTTAAAATTGCAAAATATTTTATCATTAATTATAAAACGTATGTAAAAATGTTTCGCTAAGAGATCTCGAGTATTAATCGATCATTCCATCGATTATTAACATCTTAATTTCAGGCCAGCGTGAGATATGTCGACACAATGATGGAGAATGATTTATTCGATCCATTCCCAAGAATTTATTATGCAAAAATTCTTGCGACAAATACAAATTCGATCCGATTCCTCTTCTAATAAAATAAAATCTTTGCAATAGCTGAACATATACCAATAATTATCATCATCCCTCATCCATCAGTTCATCGACTAACGATTATCGAAGCTCGACTGATTGACTCGAGCAATTAATCAAATTCCTATTTCGAATCCCTCGATTAATGTCGCCCTCGTCACGAAAACGATTTTCGAACAAATGGAAGCAAACGTGATCAATTCCATGGTTTAATAAATTTTTTTTCTCGCGAAAAAGGACGATTTCCTATTTTTTTATATTGTAAAATTTCTCGAGGTTACCTTTGCAAAATTATCCTTTGAAAAATCGGGAGCAAGTTATTTTGGGAAAAAGTGGATAAAAGTGTTTCTATCTATACATACAAATCGAATCGAATCTATAAAAATTAATTTCACGATTCGCTCGAAGAAACGACGTGTGTATTCGTTTATTCACAGAGTGACGAAGTAATTTAACCGATTCAGGTTTACAACAGACATTTATATTTTATTATTCAAAGGATTAACCTTCGTTAATTTCCTTTGATTGTTACTAACACGCATGCACTTGCGCAAATACCAGAATTTCTCCTATTATTTTATTTCATTGAAAAAGAAAAACGAACAAGTAAATCCCATTACATTAAAAGTTACCAAGGATGAATAATGTAAAAATTTTTCGAAATTATATTATACAAAAATATGTCTGGAATATTACGAAGTATTAAATGATTTAATCAACATTTCAATTTTATACGTTTTATATACAAATTCTTCGAATATCGAATATCTAAACCGATACAAATTGTTTCGAGTATATCTCGAATTCCGTGATTCCTTCGTTTCTGACACGCCAACAATCGGGGCCATTTCTGGCGGGACACAAAACGGAATTTAAATCGCGGTAATAATAATACATACGTATGCAATGGCAGCGTACGTTTTTGGCCGTCAAAGAAGGCAAAGGCCGACGCGCAAAGCGATGTAGAAGCAGAGAGGAGCCGTGGTATTCGTGACGAGAGGCCGAGAGCAGCATATCGTTAACGTGATCGTTAGCACAAAGAGCGCGGCCGAAGAATAGTAAAACCACATAATTAAAGTTTTCTCTTTTCCGAATAATCACGTTTATCCCCCTCCCCCTCCTTTTCCTCGAGAGCTCGCTTCGAATCGAATTTAATTTCGTACTTGACGCGAGAATTTTATTTCGTTGTTGAGAAAAATGGAAGCTTTCGAGAAGCTTTGTTGCTTTTGGATGAGATCGAAAAAATATGTATTTGTTGCGTGAGAAAAATGTCAAGAATCCTTCCTCGATATCGAGGAGGAGGTTTTAATAATTTGTATGCGATACTCGCAAAATGGAATCGTGTTACTGAAATTTCACAGTTGGAATTCTGGAAGCGTCGATAATTGAAAGCTTACGGAATCGATATTACGACCGTGATGATTACAACATTGATTGTACGAGGCATTTGCGCGAATACGTGTTATGAAAATGAAGAACACGTCATTCTTGTGTGTCCTTTTTCGTTTTATCCTCGTTCACGAGAAAGAGGTCGTCTTAATATATTTCTCGGTCGGATAAAGCCCAGAAAAAAGAAAGAAAGGAAAGGAAAGGGGATTAAGTTTTAGAACAAGCAGGTATGACGTGGCAAAAATTACCTCTCCTAAAGCTGATGAGTCATTAATGTATTTTTCACGGAATGAAAAAAAAGAAAAAAATAGTTTATCTTTCTCATCTTTCTTTCTTAACCGATTACTTGAAAATTCAGAAATTGAAATAATTTCGAAGCAGGTTAATTCATTTCTTAAAAAAAAGAAGGTAATTAATTTCTCTTTTAAATCCTATGTTTAAAAAAAAAAGGAGAAATTAAAATTCAATAATATGCTAATTTATGAAATATTCACATGCATATGCATATAAAATCAGATATAATTACGGCCCATGATCATGTACGTATGCAAGTTTATATTACCCAATCGTTTTTCCAAGCAATGATTTTATTTCGAAAACTAGAAATTCTGTTCACAAGCATGAACGAACAGTGTGGCGACGAGTTTCGAAACAATCGATAAGAGCCCGCCTTAAGAATTCTCTGGCCACGTACGTCACGCACCTTTCCACGAACGATAAACCTGAAACGAGCGTGTCGTTCAAGTTCGACGAAATCTGCGACAGTGAAACCTGTCGAGAAGCGACAGTGAGTGTACCATCGAGAGAATCGGATCGCTTCCGGTCACTTCCGCTTAGTCCAAGATTTTAATGGACGAACCGATGAGGAATTTCGTCCGTTTCCAAAATTTCATTCGCAATGGAAATTTTAATCGTCATAAGATATTTTAGATCTCTCAAAGTTTCGTGGAAGATGATTTCACGAGAGGAATATTGAAGACGTTCAATGTTATTTTGTATTCGTCGTAGATTGGCGAATTACTTAGCGTTAATGTTAATAATGAATCATCATCGATCGATGAATCGGTGGATTATCGGTGAAAATTTCAAAGTTAAAACGAGAATTTTAATTGAGATTCGTCAGAATTAATTCTAGTGAACGATCTGACCAGTTCTAGGTCGGTGAATTTTACGAGGAAAATTCTTAGAGAAAGCTAGGGATATTCTTGGCTCGCTAAAAATATTACTCGATTAGTCAACGTTTTAGATTCGTCGAAAAATTTAATTTCAGAGAATTTACGTATCTTGAACGAAGAAATTCCGATTCGTCAGATGTGTCAATATTAAAAAAAAAAAAATCTGTCTTTCCGTTTTATTTCTTTATATTCTATCATATACACGGAAATAAATTCTTCGAAGAGATTGATATTGTTCCGTCAACCAGAGAATCTTGCAAGATTGTTTTTTTATCGTTTCGAAGTATGCTAACGATTGAGTAATATAAGTGAATCAATCACAAGGATGATCGATGTCGATCAAACGAACGATCGAGGAACTGTAGCGATTTCATTTTTCTAATTGGAGCGCGGAATCGCGAGACGAAAGGCGTTTACTAACAGTGAGACGATACTGTTGATACCATTAATAGTATCGATATGTGGTTGCGGTTAGACCGGAATGCACATGTGTTATTTTCGATGTGATTAGGAATATTCGATAATTGTGGGTGTAAAATAAACGTAGGGTGTTTATTAGATCGAAAATATGTTTGTAGAATGATTATGTAAAAGATTTTTACATGATTTGAATTATATTTGAATAATTATTATCGATAATGAAAAATAAATTAATGGAAATTATTATAAATTATATATACCGAATATATATTTAATGATAAGATTTTTAATGATAAGAGTATTAGAGTAATTTGAATATTTGGAAAATTATTGCGTATAAATTTGAACACGGAAAAAGTGCAGCAAGAATTAATGGAAACGTAAGCTTAATGTTTAGATGGGAAAGGAAATTGTATCTGGCATGTTAATGTTAATTACACTGATAATAATAATAATTATGATTATTATTATTATACGTTAATGAAGATAAGGACGATTATTTGAAATTGCAAATATAAACTATAATAATAATAAATATTACAAAAAAAAAATTAAGATATCAATATTAAAAAAATTGTTAAAAAATTATCGCTATTTAAACATAATTAAAACGATAACCGTCATAAACATGATTAATTTCGTTGAAAAATCCAATTATTCTTTTTTAATTAAATAAAATCCGACATGTTTAATTAAACAAACATATATTTCCCAGAATAACGACTTAAATAACTTATTGCGGATAAGAGATGAAGTAACTTCCTTTTCTTTATTCTTTAACTGAGAATTCCATTGTCATATATTTGGAATACATAAAGTCAAAACCATTATATGCTCAATATCATTTTATATCTTTCTATCTTTTTCCTATTGTTATTAAAAAATAATGTGCATTTTTTTTTAAATACTTTTTTATGATCGATACGATAGATTTAAATAAAATTATAATAAATTCTTTTTTAAGATTATACCCAAAATTTTCTAACCTATTGGAATCGTTTACTTGAATCTTACTTTTTATAATACATTTTTGTTCTTATTATTTTTATTAATTACATTTATTTAATAAATAATTATAATTAATAAATATAATTAATAATTATAATTTTGATTTTCATCGATTCGTAAAAATTGAAAGAAACGTAAATATTATATCGAAATTATAGGAATAGAAAATAATACGAATAATATATAATTTCCTAATAAGATATTCATTGCCATTACTTATGTATCTAGTTTCGTATACGCAAATAAAAAAAAAAAATAAACTATTTCATTATGCCTTCAATAAACATTTTAATTATATATTATATATCGTATCTTATTGCGACTAGTTGTAAAACTTGGAATTCTAAATATGTATATTTTATCAAAACGAATACGATTCCGTGCAAGTCAAGAAACTGGAAACCCGTTTACTGAAACCCCAGTATGCAATATTATACGTAAGTGAGACAAACCGGGATCGTGCGTTCAAAATAATCCGTTGGAATTCGAATTAATCGATTTTGCTGATATTATCGATGAACTAACCTGTCATCCGTCGCTAATTACCACTGACGTTTATTACGTTGAAAAGAACTATGGATGTAAGTGTATAATATTGACACAACGTGATGTGACATGAGGAACTTTCTGTTCCCACAAGACGATGTTCTTGAACCGGCAACTATGAACCGCAAATATTTGTCTTTTCCACGCCATCTTGACAGGAGTGGCACACTGCTCCAACATTCTGATAGTATTGTTATAATAGATCACTATTAATACAATTCCATTTAATTTAGCGATATTCCCAACGAAATTCGTACATTTTAAACGAAATTTTACAAAACGATCATACCACACTCACGTTTCACAAGATTCGTAACACAAGATTATTCAACGAAAAATTTCACAACCAGAATTTGGCGGTTATTAATGCCTTGAACTTGTCACTGTTAGTAAATCGATATAATCGAACGGTTATATCTCGCACTTGCAATGTACTACGTGAAACTTTCGATAAAAAGTGACGAATTACGTCAACGCGTTTCACAAATTTTCTCCATACAGACGAAACGAGTTTACGAAACAAAAAAAAAAACAGAAGAAGTAAATTTGTTGGAGTATAGCTTACGCGTTAAGAATTCTTGGAATAGACATAAGCAAAAAACTCGTGTCATATAAACAGAATATTCGCTTTTGACCGTGAGCAAAAACACACCGACTATGTATCGAAAGAAACGGAGTTTCAGGTTGAAGGTTACGTTCGCAATACGAGTGAAATAATGGAATAGTAGTATATTGAAATTGTGTTGCTTACCTGATTTAAAGTCGTAGGAATGATGTCAGGGGTCTGTGGTAACATTTTGTCGGTGATCTATGGTCGACTGCCCCTCGAGTCAAAACGATCTTGCAGCACACGCGATCGGTAGCATAATATCCGGACGAAAGAACGTAGAAAACACCTTGACAAAATATACACAAGGAATCGATCACGAGCGATTCGACACTGGAATCGTTTATCACTGACCGATTTATATATATATGTTAATGCACTACTTAATTATCACCTGACAGTCTTTACGATTTCTTCGATAAAGTAAACTGATCGTTTTAGCGTTCGTCGTTTATGAAAATACCATTGATTTTTTCCGCGACAAAATTAAGCGCCGAAGCGAAAGAACACTTCCTTTCACTATGGAATCATGCGCGAGACTGACGGGTCCGGGCGGTGTAGCTGAGGCCGAGCATAACCGAACGGTGACGGAAATGACCGAATACCTATCATCCCCCCGAATACGCATACACCATGGTATTTCTGAAATTTAATCGCTATCGACTACCGATGAAGGAATTATCATAGGAATTGCTCCAATTCCTATTGGATATTAATAAATTAACTCTTTTCCGAGAAAAAGATCTCGTTTAACGAATAAAATTTTTCTTATGCTTCAAGAGCAATCTAATTATACCAACAATTTAAAAATTTTACATTTTATTTTTTAAAAAATTCTAAATTCGATAAAATCATACAAAATATTTATTGGAAAACAAATGTCGATACAGATAAATTCAATTGATAGCAACGTATTGTTAACGTAAAACAAGTTAATCATTAATTTTCTTTTTTTCTTAATTCTTATCTTTTATTATCTATTTTTATTAAATTAATATCGTTCTCTTGATATTACATATCTCTGATGTATTCATCATCATTATTATTATAAATTATAATAAATAATATTACTTTAAATAAAGTTGCATATTATATACTATCTTCGATATTACGTAAGAGTTGATTAACCTAATTATCAATATAACTCGCTTATGTAACTTATATATATATATATATAAAATTTATTTTACTTGATAAAATTAATAAATTCAACCAGTATTGAGAAGTTGCATCGAACATACACCAATTAAATATTCTCATTACAATACATCAATCAAAATAATAATTTCCAAGATATATAAGCAACTACGTAACATTCTAATTCTTCATCTCTTTAATCTCTACTATTTCTCTAATAACATTCCCCATTATTTTTCCTATTCTTCCCATTACTCTTTCCATTATTTTCTAACATTCCACGCGGGTTAAGGACGACGAAAACTGTGTCACGTCGTTATTACATTATCGTGCGCAAATGCGCACGTTTTCTCACCGTGAAAATAACCGAGATTAGCGAATTAAAACGTACTACCTACGCACGGGGATCTCCATCCGATACGTGTTGCACGGGAGTTGTTTATCCTACGAAAATACGGCTTCGTTTCTGAAGGAAGAGTTTGGTCCTTCGTCAGAAGCTCGTTTGTATTCACTCTGTAATGGTTGCCTCGCAGGACGCATAATAGTCGTATCTAAAGAGTCGCCTTGCAGACGACAAATTCCTTTCTCCGGCCGTTTCGGCCGTACATGGAATTTAAACGCCGCTTCCACGAGACGAACCTTTGAAATTCGCGGAAACCTCGTTGAAAGATCAAACACTCGGGCTGACATTACGAGGGGTCGTCGGTTGTGAAAGCGACGGACGAAGCAAAGTGGAAGGACGAGATTAAAACAGGACCATCGGTGAAACAAAAGGGCTCGGTTAAAAATATCGGTTACGTCAACTGGACTCCTCGAAGTTAGTAGTCGGTTTACAGAAGCAACTTGCATTTCCCTTTCAATTCATCGTAACAACGTGATCCAATTTTTAAATCGTTTTTTGAACTTTATTGCAAATTTTATTGCAAAACATAAATTGTTGTTAACAAGCGCTTTTTTATTATGCTTTTGTATTTCAGGATTAAATTCAGGTTATTTTGGAAAAGGTTATTTCAAATTAATCTCTGCGTAGTTGTGAAAAGTGTATATCTCTTTTTTCAATCTTTATGCTACCGAATGGAAAGTCCATGAACCTTTTTTAAATCCAGCCACACCTGTTTAAAGTGCGATAAGAACGAAGGTTACATCACGGGTATGAGTCAGAGGAATAATTCTTGTTCGACGAATTTTATGGATCGATGTTTCAAAATGGGTCCTTCGCCGTGGTTAATGTATCGGAAATGAGGATACCTGTTACCGAAAACGGTCCATCCAAATTCTCAGACCAGGGCATTCAATTATAACTCCTTTCAAATCGACATTCCTCTCTTTCATTAATCGTTCTTTTAACCGTCTCAAGATAATGCGCCACACTGTAGAAATTTGTAAATAGGATACTTTGAAATTAAAATAATTAAAAGAAACTTTTACAGAGAAAATTGTATCGTCAAAGAAAATTCAAAGAAACTATAATGTTGTTTTATATTTTCATCAATTTCGAGGAATTGAGAACAAAATTAAACACGGAAAATAAAGAAACTCGATTACAAACTTTTTTCAAAAAAAAAAAAAAAATCATTAAACTTTATACCTGTTCCTGGTCTATCCACAACCACTCAAAGTGATCAATCAAAGTCTACAAACTTTCCACTTTTCCATACATCCCAATTTCCCCATTTCAGTCTAACAACAATCGGTTTTTCAGCCTTTACGCAACATAAAAGATAAATTAATTACAGAAATCTGCTCGGATCGATAATAGAAACTACACTTCCTATTGACTTTCTACGGCCTACATTTTATCCGCAATAGAGAACGGTATTATCCGCATCGTCGAGCCAACTACTTCCGATATATATATTACCTCGAATTCCACGGGAATTGCGTGGAAGAACCGGCGATAATTCCAATGTCTCGTTTACGTTTACGTTGTTGGCACGGATC
>NW_006263325.1:23189-34998 GCF_000469605.1 Apis dorsata | reverse complement strand
CCGATGTATCCTAAGAGGAAGAGCTGGCGCCGCGAAACCTCTAGAAGCCTATCCATAAAACATGCCTGCTCGAATGAGCTGGACGAGGAGCGAACGGTTGTGAAAGGAGCGAGATGGAAAGGGCTAGCTCTGAGACAGAAGAAGAGAGCGAACAGTGTGTCTCTCTTCCCGACACTAGCTTCTCTTTCGTGGCCACCTAGAAACGTTTAACCGAAGGGCGCTCGTTTACGCGGAGGGTGTAACGGAGGGACGTTAAGACAGGAAGAAAGATGGAAGATGGGAGACTGTTCAACGGTAACTCGTGTTCCGTCGTGACGAAAATATTCTCTTAATCAGTTGTTGAAAAAGTGACCGGTTAAAAATTTCGAGTAAAGTTAGTTCGAGTAATTATTTACGATTACGTACGTTTATTCGTTATCGTTGAGTTGATACATTCCTTATATATAACCTCGACTTTGTTGTTTGCCATTACAATTATTATCGAAGCAATTGTTAATTATTTTATAATAATATTAATTTCAACCATTAAATTTTGCAAAATCTTAATCGATATGGTGATGTAATATATAAATTTAAATATAAAGTTTTGTTTATTCGTAGCTATTACAGTTCATTCCTCGCATAACCTCGGCTTTGTTATTTGCCGCTACAGTTATTATCGAAGCAACTCTTAATTATTTTATTATTATTTTATAATAATATTAACTTATTATTAAATTATTAAATTTTGCCCATCTTAATCGATGTGGTGATGTAATATATAAATTTTCAAGTTTTGTTTATTCGTAGCTATTACAGTTGATCCTCGCATAACCTCGGCTTTGTTGTTTGCCGCTACAGTTATTATCGAAGCAACTGTTAATTATTTTATAATAATATTAACTTCAACCATTAAATTTTGCCCATCTTAATCGATATGGTGATGTAATGTATAAATTTTCAAGTTTTGTTTATTCGTAGCTATTACAGTTGATCCTCGCATAACCTCGGCTTTGTTGTTTGCCGCTACAGTTATTATCGAAGCAACTTTTAATTATTCGTAACTTAAATTTTGCCCATCGCTGTACTTAATTGATCGACCATGTGGCAATGTAACTTTTCAAGTTTTTTTCATAATTTCTCGCGGCATAATTATAATGCGATTGTTAAAATTTTGCGAGAAGAGAATGTATATACATATATATATTTTATTTTTGTCGTTGAACCGAGGAAAAAATATATTTTTCTAAGGAGAGGAAATATTCGTTTAATGGAACGATGTCAATGGTCGTTGGCCGATGAAATTATTTCATCTGGACGAGCCGTTAAAAGGAAGATGGCAACGACGATGCATACTTTGCGCCATGGGTCGGAATTAAGTACGAAAGGACATGGCAAAAAGGAGTCGAATGGTTCCACTTCGAGCTCGTGACTTTCCTTTCTTACGCGTTATATCTTGGCGCGCATTAATTCGTGCCACGTTTCTTCTTCGATATAATTGATCCACATACCGATCCAAGTGCTTTTAGGCACGAGTGGACGTCTTTGCGTTTACGAGTGGACGTCTTCTTTTTTACTTAGACCCTCATGGAATGCGTGAACTTTCTTTCTTTACTTCGATTCTAAACTCTGATTACTCTTAGGAGGATAGGAGCAATATTCAAATTTCACAAAAAAAAAAAAAAAAAAAAAATGAAATCTGCAATATAAAATGATATTTCGTGGAACTTTCTTGTATTCTGAAAACACGGAGGAAAAGTGGAACACTCGTTGTTAATAAGAAGTTTCTACGGGAAAGAGTGGAAAATAAACTTTAATTCCGGACTGTTTGGTTGGCACGCAAGGTATATAAAACCAGACGTTGGAATCTTGGTAGTGCGAATCAATCTTATTGCCAGTCTCGTCTAGTCTGCTTCTGGCAAAAGGAATTCCTGGAATTTTATCAGTGGCGTATTCAAAAGCTACACTCGCTCGTAACAGCACCCTACGAACTTCGTTGCAAGTAAACGTGTATCTGTTCACATCCGTGCTAAATGTTTTCCTCGTAAAACTTGTCTAACCTTTTAATTTCTATGAAAGATCGTGTCGATTTGATTTTTTGTTCCCAAACCTTCGCTAAAAAAAATTCTTTACTGGAAATGAAAACTGACTTTTGAAACTTTTGAAACTGATGTTACTTACTTACGGAACGACCAAATAAAATTAGAAAGAAAAAAAATATATCGTGTACGTGGATTGATTTTAAGCACGTTACGTCACTGAATTTTATCCCCGGTTTGGTAGAAAAAAATCTACGAAACCGGAGTGGATTCTTGATCACTCAGAAGGAGGGACGACGATGAGAATAGATCTTCTCGTTTTTGCCTTGGAGATTCCTTCAGGTGCGCCGAAATTACCCTTACCCCTAAAGGAAGCATACCCGAACAAAAATACAGCATTAATTATCCTCCGTTTGTCACGTTGTTGTTCGTCTCGCAACTAAAAGCTACCTCTAATTAACAATTGGTATGTACAACAATAAAAAAAAATATCAAAATTGAGAAAATTAAATATTTTTTACAAAACAACGACTTATAGATTATATAATATCATTATGATTGTGAATATAATTTACCTCGATGGAAATCTTGCTAGAATATAATTCACTTTGAAAAGAAAGATTAAAAATTTTATTTTCCTGATAAATTATATATTTATAACTACCTAGTTGTAATTGCTCATTATCTCTACCTTTTTTATACGTAACGATGTCTCGTCCATCAGATATTATAATTAAATCCACAACTGTTTCGATAATCTATCTATCGATTCGCCCTTCCTCCCCTCCTCCAAGGGGAGAAAAAAGAGAAGAGTTTTCCAATACCGGAACGGAATTAAACAACCCTTCCCCCCCCCAACCAAGTCGTTTCCATCTATACCGTTATACCTTTATTATAATTCCTTTGTTGAACGTCCCTTTTATACAAAATAACACCTCCTCCCGCAAATTCGCTTTTAGATCATCCAACGTACGACCAACCTTGCGTAATTTACTTTGAGGGCTCGCAGCGCTTTTTATTATCACGATCCCTTTGTAATTTATGTTATTCGATAAAACGGGAGAGATTTTTCTTCTTTTCTTTTCTTTTTTTCCTCTCTTTTTTCGTGACCACTGCGTCAATTGCAAAAGTCTACCCCTCTTTTGTCGTAATTATCCGCAAAACGGAGTGTACGAAGGCGGTTCAAAGTTTCGTTCCTAATTGTCGAAGAAACGCAAAAAGGCGATTTTCCACGACGCCTTATAAAACGCACAGTTTTGCCCAATAAAGAGCACAAAGAATATCTTTTCACGCGTGTCCATTAAGGAACGTCGCGAATCGTATTGAAGGCTCATTTCGCTTAAAAAATAAAATGGTTTTCGTGTTGAAAGCTCGGCTCTTAATTATTATTAACACTTTATACCTTTATCACTCTGTCTCGCGACGAGTCGAAGCAATTATTCATTACATTCTGTAAACGACCGATTGTTCTGGTTTTAATAAAGCTTTGTTTGAAAGCTTAGCTATATAAAAGTGATTAAATATTACAAGATCTTTTTATTTAAAATACACGAATTTCGCAAAACTCGACGTCCTTCGATGGAAGGTTAAAAAAAATTCTGTTCTGAGGTGAACAGAAATCGTTTATTTTTTTTTTTTTTTTAAGGGAAAAATATAACTACCTAGAGATAAATATAATTAGGTGATTTTGAAGGAATAGAATAATAATTCGATTCTCTTCGGTTTAGTTGTATTTCATTTTATTCTCCATTTTGTGTACCTATGTGCGTGGATAGAATAAGATCAAGATAAGTCCTCGTTTTGGAAGATAAATAGTTACAATGGTATAATAGATATTAGATTTATCGTTACGCATTCCAACACACATCATCATTTTTAATATCACGTCCCAACTTGATTCGAGTTACTCAAACGATAACGATTTGACCGGATCGAGACGGAAAGTTTTTCCTCGTTTTCAAGTCAAATTACCCTCCACTTGAATTCCAATTTCCGGTCGCTCGTCAAATTCAAGTAACACCGACCGATCCGAACAAAGAGACGCTTTCAACGCCTCGATCAAACTTAATCTCGCCACGTATGTATGCACGTGCCCTCTTCTCGAGCAATTGGGAAAGTAACAAGTGCATTCTCTCTCTCTCTTTCTCTGACGAAAAAGGAGAGGTTGGTTGTTCGAGGTGTGTTGAAAAGAATGGAAGTTGGCCAAGGAACGAATGGTCGAACAGATATTCCGGTTCGTGTATAAACTGCCGATGGCAAGGCCACGACTAACGGCCGCCAGTCTGGCGTCGATATTCCCGCTTTTGCACACACGATCCAACGATCCGCCTCCGTTCGCGTGGCTTCCTCTTTCGTCCGCCTCCCCTCCTTTGTCCTCCCATCGCCGCTGATCCAAACAGCGTGGAATCATGGTAATTCAACTTTACGACGCTCGCGACACCTTCGAGATCGCGAGGATTATTCAGGAAAAAGAGGGGAGGGGAAAAAAAGCGACGTGGCCTCAGGCGCTTGAAAAATTCGCGACTCGCACACGACTCGATCCGCTGGTTTAATTAATTCCACGCGTATTTGACCGCTTTGATACGAAAAGATCGCAAAGTGGATTTTAATAGATGTTTTTTCGCGATGACGTGTTGAGATAAAAGGAAGAATTGCTCTTTTATTCTTTTTAAAGGAGAAACTTACGAAGGTTCGAACAAGATTTTTCGTCTCTTCTTTTTCTTCTTCTTCTTTGTAAGAATCGTATTTGAATTTCTCGTTGTGATATTCTTGTTACACTTGCTGTTTCGAATTATTCGTAGAGGTTATGTATTTTCGATTTTCTTCTCTTTATATCATATATACGATTGAATCGGAAACGAGCATTGATTTTCTGTAAAGAGAAATACAAATTTTCCTTCCTGTAAAATAATCATAGATAAAATGTTGATAAATTCGCGAATAAATATTTGTAAGTTTGATATTATCGTGAGTTGTTTTACACGCGATGCAAAGTTATCGCGAAAATAATGTCAATCGGAATCAAAAATCAATCGTACGACGATCGTTCATTATGTCGCTATTATAATAGAATTTGCCCCGATATTTGATACGAGGGATCAGATATTTAATCGACCGTTTAGCTAATGTCGAGACGTCAAGATAACAATGTTTGGGGATCGGAATGTTGCATCGAGCGGACGAGATATAATTCGATCGATCGATTTTCGCGATAATTGAACTCGAAACGGAGTTTCGGAAAAATAATATTCTCGACAAGATCAGACTTGTCAAAGCAATGAGTAAAATCAAGGTTAGGTCATTTACATGGAACTCGCGTTTTTAAATTATTGAAAAATGATAAATTACGACGAAGAAATATTTTGCACCGATTGGTATTCCTTACTAAAATGAACAAATATTGTTTAGAATATGTACGTTATAATAAAAAGAGAAAGAAATGTTGAGGTTTACGTCCTCCGCGAAATCGGGAGGTTAATGAAAAATCTACACAAGTAAGTGATCGTTTAAATCTTAATCTAAGCAAGACATCATTTTTCGATAATTAATAATATAAATTTTATTCAATCTAACAGTAGTAAGATTCGTATTATGTATGTATATACATCATCTTTGAATATTTATCAGGTTAAAATTTGAAAGAGAGTAACGAAAAATGAGAAGAATATGTAAGGATCCAACATGTCCGGCAAACCATCCTTGTATAAAGTATTACTAAAAATTATTTATATATATATATATATATATTTTTACACGTAATGTAAGTTTTATATAAAAACATTATCGTTCAAGGAGATATAATGCGAGTACTTCAACAACTACGTTAATTAATAAGAAAAAGAAGAAAGAAATAAAAAAGCAGAAGAAGAAATTGAAAAAAAAATTGAATAATTTAAAGTATGTAAAAAAAATTTTAGCATTTCAATCTTTTTCAAAAATTGTTATTACTTGAAGGAATGAAGAGAACGATGTATAATTTATGTCTAAAAATTTTCATTTGACTTCTAGCAAAAAATGTCAAACTACGAAATGCATAGAAAGTACTACGTCATTGTCGATATGTCGGTGAGAGGATGATAAATAAATTATAATCTTTATTGCATCCATCTACTATACGAAAAGGAATAGTTTTTCTAATTCTTTAAAATTCTTATTTCTATTCTCATTTCTTTAAATTTTTTCTTTTGGACACAATTTGTTTGTCTAATATCTTAATCTTTGAATTACAGAACAAAAACCTGCAACGCGATTCCAAAACCAACCCCAAGAATAATATGTCAATGTCCCAAAAGAATAATTTGCCACGAAAGTAAGGCAAAAAAAATAATTGATAAAGTAACTCCAAATTCACGAAAATGCATGAAGATTATAGAACAATCAATTTCTTGTAAATGCATTAAAAAATCCAGTTCAGAAGACTTAAAAAAATTGTGCAAATGTTCGTCAACGTGCACATTTCTTTCAAAATATAATGACTGTTGCTGTATAAGGGAAAAAGTAATATATATATATATCGTTTAAAATTACTCATTATTTTTTATAAAAATCATAATCATTATATTAAAATCAAGAAAAAAATTCATTCGCGACAATATAGCGATAATACGATCTGATAAAATTCAATTTTTATTTTAGATAAAAAAGAAAAAAAAAGATTCGATAGATTATTGCTATTCTAATAATAAAGAAAAGCCGTTTAAAGGAACATTATGCCCAAAATACCGTGAACAAAGGTTAGAATCATTAACATAATAAATATTTTTATATAGTATACGAAATAACGTTTTCATAACTTGAAATTTAGTCCAAAGAAAAATATATTTGTCAAAGGATTCTCCAGGTTACGTAATAAAATACGAAAATTTAGAACTCGGTATGAAAAATTAACATAATCGTAATACGATTATTGACAAAGTATTGCTAATAATTATTTTTATTTTAGTAAAAAAAATAAAAATGAATATATTGAACACCGATGTTGCGGAAATTCTTTTCGAAATCAAAATCGAATTATGGTAAATATTTGTGAAATTATTGTGAACACGAAAATAATTTATAATACTATATTGAAAAAAAGTAAACTCGTATTCTTTCATTTCAGGAGAAAAGGAAAGTGAAATTTTGCTAAATAAAGGTAACGATGAAAACGGTACTTCTGATAAATATTTCGTCTATATTTGCTTACAAAATCAATATAGCTACTCAAAGGCTCGATGTATAAACGAATAGGGTTTTTTTATTGTTGGTTATTATATACCACGAAATCCATTCGTATACAACGAGACTAAGAGATATTTTGAATTTATATTGGCTTGTATAATTAAGTAATAGTGAATGTAAATTATAAATCGATAATTTGTATGAAATATTAAATAGCGTCCAAATGTCGATCATTTCTTACAGGATGTATAATAAATTTAAAGATTCCTTTATGTTAAAGAAAAAAACGGAGAAAAAAGTACATCGCCAAGCGAAGGACGCAACGTAAACGACAAACAGTAAACAGTATATGTTTGATGTTTTCAATCACATATATATATATATATATATATATAATTTATATATATATATAAATTAATGCTATTAAGCCATGAATATAAAATGGTTTAAATATTTAACGTACATCTTTATTTTTACGATGTTAAATAGTTCATAGACATAAAGAAATTTCATACACATCCGTAAGACATTATTTTTTACAAATATTCTAGAAATTGTAAACCTGAGCTTTAAAAATTGATTTTTTTTCAAATGAATTAATGATTGAACTATATTGACATGTTATTTTTCGCAGATATGCCATGTCGTAATTTTGTGAATAAATATGATAAATAGATATAGTTGAAAAAATATAAAACAATTGCTGTAATCTCTCATTTGTAATTCTGTAACAATAATCTAGGTTTTCTATCTCGTCTATAAATATAATAAAATGTTTCTCGTGACTCGCCCAAGGCAGTGATCGTAAATGAAGAAAAATGTCATGATTATTTCTAAGGCATACATACTAGAATACATACTGGTATATATGTATTCATTTATCATTCAAACGACACTTTATTAAATACCTACACTAATCTACACTGTCATCAATCATCCTTTCTTCCACTGAAATGGAATAAAAACATCTCTGGAGCTTGTTTATTGTTAGAATATATATCGTCGGTCTCCGAAGCACCAAGCTTCAAACATCCTGCTTCGATGCGAAGTTCTGTGATATAATGGATCGAGACAACGCTCGCAGATGATACATTAGACTATTACATAACGTACTATATTATCTTCGATACATTGGAATGATCAGTCTCTTCTCACAGAATTGGCTCTCAACCGTTTCTTAACCAGATCCAGCCGATTGTCAAGCCAAGCGAGGCAATCACATTTTTATACATGGCATGAGATATTTAGTAAGAGTTTAAACAATTCGAGTAAATATGTGCTACAAGCGCCAATAATTGGCAATTCTAATAAGATATTTTTCTCAATACCATTTCTGGTTTTCATTGTTAGGGAAGATATATATATATATATAAAATATATATACATAAAATTATAAATTCACCGTGTACTACGTCTATTTGCATTACGTAATTGCTTTTCAATTTCAAACTGTCGCAAATCTGCCCTTTGTAAGAAATCTTGACGTTCTAAATATCCATCCTTGCCTTTGTTATGAGTACTAATTTCTTCCTCCAAATTCTCTTGTTTCTTATAATTATCCCAATCTAGTTTGGACTTTTCTAACGTACTAATTTTCGCCTTCTTTCCTAATTGACCAAGGACAGAAGAAATACCCCCTAGACCAGCCCGCTTGAAACCTCTACCTCTTCCAGATCCTCTACCCGCAGGAGATCCAGAATTTCCTGTTTTCTCAGAATTCTCAGCAGAAGATAGAGATATTCTTGCTTCTGCCGAATCTATGGAGACTTCTTTTTCTACTTTTACTTCTTCACCAGCAAATTCAAATACTTTAGTTATTTTTACTTTTTCTTCTACTTTTGGCTTTTCTATAGATGGAGATCTCTCTTTAGATTTATTTGTTACATTTTGTTGCTTAGGTTTAGGTGTCATTGCTTTAAAAAATACAAAAAATATACAATATATATATACGTATATATTTCATTAATTATAATTAACTAAATATTAAATACATAATTGAAATTAATTACCTGTGTCTTTCATAAAATCAGCCCAAAGAGAATCAGCCCTTTTTTTCTCCTCTTCTTCGGTAAGTTCTTTTTTCTCAATAGATTCTTCTTTTTGTTGTTTTTCCTCTTTTTCATCATTCTTATTCTCTGTTATCTTTTTCCTTGTTCTTCTACGCTTTCTAATTTTAGATTTTATAACTTTATTTTTCTTTCTTCCTCTTTTCTTTGTCGTTTCTCTTTGGTTTTCATCATTCTCATCTTCAGGACCACTCTCTGCATCACCTTCAGATTCTACTTCAGATACTGGCTCACTATCTGCACCATCGGGAATATAATCTTCATCATCTTCATCAGAATCAGAGGGTAATTGGTGTTCTTCAGTCATATTTAATTAAAATTTTATTCGTAATGTAACTGTAAAATCGTAATATTGTATTCTTACTTAAAAATCGATCTAAATTAATTAACATAATGTTCTTTGTTTTTTTCTTCATTATATTAACAAAGAAAAGTTTCGCGTTTTACATTATTTCGAGTAAAATTTTAAACAAACAATTAATTTAGAAGTTTTTACAAGTATTTATGTAACATTCATTAAAAAAAAATGATTTAAATAACACATAAACAATTATTGATTTCGTAATATTGAACTTTATCATGTTTCGTATACAAATATACAACCTAACCTCTTTAAAGTACATAATTACATAAAAAAAATCAGTATCAAATAATTTAGTTATTGATTATTACTATTTTGGTACTTACGAATTTTCTCCAAAACACGATCTTTCTAAGCTAAAAATTCAGTTAGACAATGAATCACCTTCGGGAACTTTCGTTAAAATATTCCGAATATTTTATTTCCTTTGTTCCTTTCCAATTAATTGTTATACATGAAAAAATTTGAATTAATATTATTAATATTTTACAAACACGCAAAGAAATGCCACTACACGTGAGAAAATCACAAAAAGTAACGACCGAAGAACACGAATCGACTCGCGATTCGCAAATGCATTCGTATATCATCAGCCATTTTTAACTTGCTCCACGAGCGCCTTCCTACGGTAAAATCATAAACTACGATATTACGTTCAAATTTGCAACAATGTACGTATAAATATATTATATTATTATAAAAAAAATTATAATTAAATAATAAAAAAATAACACTCTTAGATCTTTTACGTACTTTTTACAGATTTCTGCGATCGAGAATTTGATTCGGATGATTCCAGCGTCGACATCTATATGCAAATATCTCCATAAGTATAGAATACAGGTGAAAACCATAAGTAATTTGTGATTTTCTATCTAATACTTTTTTGTTTATGCCTGAAGATCCTTTCTTTTATAAAAACGTATATTTATTCAATAAATATATTTATTTAAAATATTATAAATATTTATTTCTTAAAATATAGTTTATATAATTTAATTGTCAAGTAATAAAGAATGTATAGCGTAAAGAAACGATGCAAAATTCCAATTTTTCAATGAAATTCAATTCGATCTCACTTTAATTTTTATGCTTTCTTTTTTTTTTTAAATTCCATTCTACACGGGTGCATAGTTACAAATACATGTATATATATATCTTGAGAAAGAAACATGACCAATTACATAGAAATGTATCAAATTGCGAAGGAACGAATTTGTCGAGCAATAAGTCAACTCCTGCTTCAGGATGTTAAGTGGGATCAGCAGGGTCACCGCACACCTCATATTACAGGATCCATTTCGAATCCTCCTTTCAACGAAATGGTTGACAGCCCGTTTACAAGGATTTAAATACGATTAATGGATCGATTTTTTTTTTCCTTTTAATAGAAATCTCTGAATGGGAAAAAGTAGTAATATTAGAAGATAAATGGTTATAGAACTTTAGTTCAAAAATTTTTAACCAGATAACATTAACACGTTTGCTTAAATGCGAATTTATGTAATTTCTCAGAGTTGATTTACGAGATGATTTAATCAAACAAATTAATATATATGAATATATATATACACGTCTAATATATAACACGCACGAGTCGTTTATACAAACTGAATCTCCGTTTAAATGAGAAAAGAACAAATTGAATCACGATTCGAATAAAAATAAAGATTCTTAAAACGAATAATCTTTTTAACCTTAAAAATCAATTACACACCTTTCATTTCTAAAATTAATCACGATCCAACATTTGATCGAAAACCAAGATAACCAAGAAGATCGTAACTTAATTAAAAAAAAAAAATACGACATCCGGATATCCGGAAGAAAAAAAATCAGAGCAAAAGTCAAATTCCATACGAAAAGAAAAGAGAAAAAAAAGACACGTATTCGTGAATACGTACTCGGAAAGAGGACGGAAGAGGAAAGGATGGACCAGGTGGCTGCAGATGACGCAGTACCAAACGATTGGACGAAAACCCCCAGGAAAAGCGAAGTAGGAGGACGAGAAGTGGCCAAGCCAAGAGGGAAGACACTTCTCGTTGTCGAGAAAGCTCCGCCCGATTTTCAGAGGCGTCCCAAATCTCCCTCTTCCCTGCCAATCTTCGTTTTCTTTCCTTACCTCCCCTCTCGGCGCCCTCCTCTTCCTCTGGCCGAAACTTTTCACGTATTCACAATTAGTTTCGCGCGAGCGTCGCGATCCA
>NW_006263325.1:12042-22989 GCF_000469605.1 Apis dorsata | reverse complement strand
GAGCCGAGGGGAGAAAAAAAAGTCAAACTCGTCGCGGAATAAGGTGAGCTGTTCCATCTTCCCCCCTCCCCCCTGCCAAGTTTCACTTACTTCGCGAAGAAAATCGCGGTGTCGCCTTTTCGACAAATCCTCCATTAAAATCGGAGAGTGAAAATCGTATTTCCAATTTTACGATGTAAATTTTATTATCGTAAATTATTACATCGAGGCTGTTCATTATTATTCTTCCATCGATCCCAAACAAGTTCCAACCAAGTTCTTCAATAAACAAGCTCTCAAATATAAAGTAACGACGTTGTGGGTGAACGGGTTGGAGGAGGATTGCATACACGATACAATTGGTACAAACGGTGGGATTGAACTAATGATTGCAGAAGATGCCACGCAAGCGACGCGCCTCGACGCCGACATTGGAAGCGGACGAAGACGAATTCGCATCCGAGGGGAAGTACAGCAAGGATGATTTGGAGAGCCGTGCGCCGAGGAACGCGGCTAACGCTAGGGAACGGGCTCGAATGAGGGTGCTAAGCAAGGCGTTTTGCAGATTAAAAACGACTTTACCTTGGGTACCGGCCGACACGAAACTCAGCAAATTGGACACCCTCCGCCTGGCGGCTACGTACATCGCTCATCTTCGAGCGGTTCTCAGAGACGACACGGACGCGCATTCCGAGACTAGATCTTTGTCTTTGGCTCTAGTAAGTTTTTATTTGAAAAAGAAAAGGGAAAAAAATAGTTATTTACAATAATTGTCTGATTGAATTGAAAAGAAGGATAACTCGAGGTTTGTCGATTCGTTTCAAGTTTTTCTTATTGGTTTTTAATCTGACGTAACGATCTTGTTACTGATAATTTATTTGATTATATATATATATTATTATTCGATTTTCAAATCAAATTTCTTTCTTATTTTATCTTGATTTGTTTCGTATGGTATTTTGTAATTTTTTTTTTATTTTTAACTTACACAAATGGGTCATATATCGCAACATTGTTGACGAAAAATTATTATTATTATTATTATTAAGAAATTTTGAAATTTTTAAACAGCAAGCGGAAAATAAGTGGAGCAAGGTATTTTTTTTTTGCTTCTTTTTTTTTTTTTTGCATAATTGCAATCTTTCGTGTCACGATTAAAGAGCCGTGAAACAACAAAGAATCCAGGTGGATCCAGTCGGCGTCATAACGTCATTTTCTTAGAGACGTTCTCTGTTTACGTCTGTCCAGGTGGATCGAATCACTTTCAAAGCTTCCTCCACATCCTTTTCCACCATTAATTCTAAATTAGTACCATTATTCGAAGAACGATCGTTTATTCCTTTTTGCATTCAAGAATCAATCGAAATTATATTTTCTCTCTTTCTATCGATCCAATGATAAAATTATTAAAAAAAGAATTACATAAATTCAAAATTATTAAAAAAGTATGCGATGAAAAAACGCATAAAAGGAAAAAAATTTTTTAAATTAAAATATCTATTTCGATGTCTTCTGAAAAAATTAGTAATTAAAAAGAGAAATTTTATAAATATTTTTCTTATATTTTTGTCGTAGTCATGGCCGTTTACTTTTCAAAGTGGTAACGCTTCCATGTTGATGAACAACAGTTGTAACGTATCATCGTCAACTTCATCGAGTCCTAATCAGTACCGTGGTCAGCAGGGAGCACACGAGATCCAGAATTTCCATCATTCTGGACATCATCAAGCCATGTCACTACGTCACAATCACGAGTCGCTTTCCTATTTCTAATAAAGCTTTTTTATCGAAGGGTTAAAATACGAGAAAAGAACATTCTGTTCGTGAACAAAAAAAAAGAAAAAAATTTCTTCACTTGCAACAGCGTTATTATATAAAATCGTGAAAATGAAAATTTATATTTATTTCAAAGTGCCTTATCGTTTTTACTATTTATTGATCTATATTCATTTTAAGAACATTTATTGTAATATCTTTAGATTAGATCACATTATTGTAACCAAAGCGTAAATACTAGTCCAATAAAATATTTCTATACAGTTATAAACTGCAATTATTATGTATCCTTTGGAATTATTTCCACGGTCAATTTATCCACAACGCGAAGAAAAATTAAATATAGAATTGTCTTATAATAATCATACATGGTATAAGATTTTTTAATTAATAATTTTATTTAATTTCAAAAATATTAATTTCGCGGAAACTTCAAAGTATTGTTCGAAAGAAAAAAAAATTAATGCAGCTTCCGGAATGGAAACAGAGGAAAAAAGACGTGGTAAGGAAAGAAGGATAAAGAACATCAAGTTAAATAAACAGCACGAAGGGCCTTTTGTGTAAACCTGAAACTAAAATAATATATCTCGTTCCATCTACAAATCGACCAAAGTCGAGCGTATCGTTTAGGGCCCTCATATGTCAATACAAACCACCTCTCGGATTTTATGAATCATATATTTCTCCACATTTGTATATCCTCGTTTCTTACAAATGTTTTTCATTTTTATTTTACTTTTACTCTCTGTGAATTTCTTCATTTCACGCGAATTATCTTAAAGGAATTTTCTTCTTAAAGAAAACTATTATATTGTAAGAGATTATTAATTTAAATCTTTTTCTCTTAAGAAAAAAAAGGAAGAAAAATAGAGAAGATTTTTAATCGATAAATTGTACAACGATGCAATAAAGTTAATCAGAAATCAACGCCATCTTTTGAGCGCATAAATTTATAGAGTGACTGTATAGAAAAGAAAAGCAAATGGTGGAAGATAAAATAAAAATTATAGAATCAGCACCATTTTCAGAATGCAAACGAAACACAAGAAGACAAGAAGGGCAAATACTAGGAGAAAAATAGAAATAAGAATTAACATTCAATACCATCTTTCGAATATAAAAGACACTATTCCAAAAATAATTAAAGATGGCGCCAATTCTTAATTCTTATTCTATCTTACCATATTCCTAAAAAGATATCTCTGGTATTCGAGAGATGGCGTCAATTCTTAATTCTTATTCTATTTTACCATATTTCTGAAAAGATATCTCTGGTACTCAAGAGATGGTGTTAATAGTTATTTCTTACCTTATATCTATCTTTTTCTTTGTATTTGCCTTCTTTATCTCTTTGTGTTTCATTTGTGGCACTCTGGAGATGGCGCTCAATCCACAATTTTTATCCTATTTCCATCCTTCTCGTATTACTTGCTCTCCTTGTCTGTAGTTATTCTACAAAATTTTTACGCTCGAAATACTAATGTCGATTTCTGATTAACTTTATTGCATCGTTATCTAATTTATTAATTAAAAATCTTAATAGAATTTGTTTCATTTTTATTCGTCGCAAATACATCTTATATATATTTTTTACATTCCATTACTTTCATCCTATACAGTCTTTTAACAAAGCAAGATAATTTTAAAATAACTAAGAGAAAGAATGAAAGAACCTGTTCTTCTGTCACTGCACGGAAATTATGGTTCGAATCTTCAAGGAATGTCATTGTAACACAGTGCGTATGCGAATCCTGAGGCGAATTCCTATCATTGATGATTGAAAGAAAAATGCATGCACGCATCTTTCTTGATTGCGATCAAGGTCTCTAGAAGTCCTCGTCAATCGTTTCTTGGAAATATAAATATCGAACGTTTTAAAACGATTTCTTTGTGTAAAGTCTCTTCTTCTTTTCTTCAAAAATTAAACAAAATTGATCCGATCATTCAGTAATTATTATACAGTAAGAAATTACTGTTATTGTTATTAAATAACTTTTTATTTTATTCATACAACGCGTTCAAAAAATTGCACACAAAATTATAAAAATAACATAAGTTACACATAAGTACATTTCCAACAACTTAACTTCGCTTTGATAAGTGCTTGCGCATTAACACCATTGATTCACGGATTCAACTTTGCACGTCATAATTATTGTCGTATTAACGATGGTCACACCTTCTCGCGTTAGAAATTCAAATGATTTGACACATATGTTTTTTTTAAGTGCACCTTATATAGCACGTTCAATAAATACTAGTTTCGATTCATTTGAATAAAGTTGACTTACGATTACCGCAGGATATTCTTGACATCGTTTTGATGGACATCATGCGGTATTCTTGTTTCAAAGTATTCTTCGAGATAAATATTTCTGAAACAAATTATTAAAAAACGATATTTATTAGTCTAATCTAATCAACTTTTATTACAATCGTCGTGATATAATCACGTAATTTTCACAATTTATACCTTTATATAAATTATTCTTCGCCTAACCTCAAAATTTCGAATCGCAAAAAGTAGGAAAATGTTTTTGGAGAAGGGATTTTTTCGACGGATTTCAAGGATTCAAGCATTCCATCTCTACAAATTACACACATTCAATTTGCCTGAAATTTTTTCCCGCGTAGACCACTCGTGTAATCGTTCGAAACATAAACGACATATTTTCTTAAACGATAGTGCTAGACATTCATAGTCCTTTAAACCCGGGGATATAGTTGCGTATACGTGTGTAGTCGTTACGCGCGGTTATGCGCGCGTATACGCGGCGCGTTTAAATTCAAACCGTTCAATGGTCAATAAAAGTTTATTCCTACACGCGTGGCAATGAAAATTTATCGCATGGCTGTGATATCATGCGAAACGAAACGCAGGTGCGCCGGATCGTTGCCGCGAATTCACTTGTGGTTTCTACAAAAACATAGAAATGCGCGCCCCCTTTCACGCCGGCTCACCGCCATTAAACCGTGTTCCTCGGCCTTCCCTTTTTGTACCTTAAAAACGATGTTTTCGATGTTATTATATAACTATTTAATTTCAACTCATTCCGTCCTATTGTTAACGCGTCTGCTTATATATTTTATACCTTTGGCAAAACGATGAAAGAAGAGAAGACGTTTAAAAAGTTCGCAGAACTTTAACTATCGTTCGTTATTCTTATAGTTTATACTCGTAATCCTTATTTTAGAATTAAAGTTTTACTGTTATTATTTATCGTTGCATAAAATTTAAAGATAGGGGAATATTTAAAACGTTAAATCCTCTAAAGCGGCTTGTCTATGTAAGAGATGTAATTTCCATTTGACAAAGAGCGTGATTACGAATCATGTAATTTCGCAAAGCGAAGTTTCCTCGAAAAGCCATGAACGGAAATTACGCTTTGCGAGTACTGTTATCGTGTCCTGAGAAAAAAAAATGACCACTGATAAGAACACACGTGTTCGAAAGACGAAACGATCGCTCCCTCGAGTCGTATTAACTCCACGCAATCGAGGAATGTCGCCTTCGTGCGAGTGCAGAAGCACCTAAAATTGCGAATATATATATATATATATATACATATTTCAAAACTTGTGAAAAGTAAATGTACCTGAGTCACTTAATTTTTTTATCGTCACGATAAAATACGCGAGTATGTCGCAAAGTTGACGCAAAATTGACTAGAAATCGTGAAAAGAAAATTATTCCAATATAAGATTTTATATTTGAAATTGAGAAAAATCAATAAATTGTATTCAAAGTATAAAAAATTGAAAGTGTGAAAAATTATTTTGGCGTACATTAAATCGATTAAATCTTAGTATCAATCTTTGTGTATCGTCATCGTTTTTTTTTTTTTGTTCACCAAGGACATGTTCCAATGTTCTACTACGATTCTTTGCAATTTAATCGCCAGTAGAACTAAAAGATTAATGACTTTCGATAATGTTCAATTGATTGCAGAAACTAAATTACACGATTTTCTAATAATAAATGTACAATGATGCAATAGATACATAATCTTGAAATTTTACTCTCTACTTGAAATTGAAAGATAAAAGCGATAGAGATGTGTATCAAGGTGTGTACATACCATACATCATTGAAATCACATTAACCATCTGACTAGTAAATATATAATTATCGATAGTAAACAATCGAAATTCAGTAATTCATTTTTATAGTTTTAATGATTATTATCGGTGATACGATGATTACTTTTTTTTTGCTCGATAATAGCCACGTGTCGATAAGTATATCAAGTGCATGTGTACTCGTTCATTTTACTCGTGGATTTATTTTTAAAAAATCTTAGAAATGATCAGAGATATATTAAACCTAAAAAAAAAAAAGTTAAAATTATTCAAACGTGATTATCGTTTTGCGATCATTTAAAGAATAATCATAACACGAGTGTTATACATGTATAGAATATTAAGTGAATATTGATTCATTCGCAACTTTTAAGTAGGTACATTTATTGTAAACCACGATTAAGATATCACATCGACCCAATATGCAAATCCAAGCCACTGTCCCACAAATCTTATATCCGCACTGTTATCGTTCTTGTTAAATACGTGACAATTCCATGTCTATAATAAATTAAATCCGCTAAAGCTGCTGGTATCGAACGATTATCGAAAAATTGATCACATTTCGATCAAATAAGTGTTTTCTACAAATTGACACGTAATTATATTACGCAGAATTTTAATTCTAAAAATATTTTCACTTCTAATTATAATTTGATCAATTAAATCGTTTACCATATTTAAATGTATCGATACACTTTTACAATTAAGTTATTTTTCAATCAAATAATAAAGTTTATAAGCAAGAACGAGACTACAAAATATAAAGGTTAGATTTACCATATTGTTTGAAGCTACGCATTCGAAAGATAAATATAATCTCATTAAGTTAACAATTATGAAAAATTTAAAAATTATACAATTATATGATTATTTTACAAAATTGTTTGGCATAACAACGTACAACGCGATTATTTTTATTTCGTACAGCTCACTTCTTTCTATCGCAGTTAGAAATACGACCACTTCCTTCCTGTTCATGTAAAGGCATTCCTGCCAACGTGCTAACAAAAATTTCACTCGATTAATTGGATGATACATGTCACATTTTATTCTCAACCAATCACAATTCTCTTCCAAGAAACGTTATACAAACTTTTCGAGAGCAACAAGCATTCGATTCTCGAATAATAATCTTTGACTAATCTGAAAGAATCGAGCACTTTTTTAACCTGGAAACCTATTTTACATGCTAATCCATTCCGCTCGTCTGTTTCTCGAATGGCGTTATACACTGCCGAAACACCGATTCGACGTAGGTACTTAACAGGTATAATAAATGTAAGGTCGCGTAATTTGCATAACGACCTCACCTAAAGTCACGGTCGTCGTGTAGCAAATCTTATAAATATCACGTGGAAAAGGTCAGACATCGAGGAGAACGGTGAATAATCGTGTCGCATTGGCCGACAATGGCTGCGGACAATGGGTGTAAAGGTAGAAAGTAAAGGCGTATTCGTCGGTCTGCAATCTGCTCCCCGAATCATTACGCTCGGATAAACCGCTTACATCATAATCAGCCACTCATTATACCTTTCCTATATTACTCATTTCGCTTCTCAGAGCATTCGCTTCGTTGCATATTCACGAGCGATCTTTTACGACCGGCAACCGGTGCATTTTGTTTCCTCTTTCATTTCGAAGTATTCTAGAACGAATATATTATCGCATATGTATGTGTGCGTGTCTGAATTTCGTTGTATTCTAAAAACTACATTGATTTTCCATTACGATATAACTAACTTCTATAATTGGTATTCTTCGAAAATCTATTTTTGATTATTTATGTAGAAAAATTATTTATATATTTTAATATATTGCTAATATTCTTACTGAATTTCATACTGTTACATTTACTTTATTCTATTTATTCTATTAAAATACGTATAAAAAGGAAAATAGATCTTGTTTGTTCTAAATTGTTTGGCTACTGTAAAAGAAGAAAATACTGATTTACGATAATTGAAAACTACAGGCAATTTTCGTAATAAATTTCCATTAACGAATTTACATTCTGTTTCGTATCGATCAAGAAGTTTTCTGTAAACCGATTGGGAAAGTATAAGGACAAATGGATTTTTCAAGAATCCGTGTTGCAAGTAAGGTTAGTTTGCATGAAAATCGCTTGAAAGCGTTGAAATGTCGTTGGGAAAACGGAAAGATTCGTAAGAACGGAAAATGGGCGCCGATCGGTGGCAGAAGCTTGACTCGATGAGAACATTGGCGTGCTCGCCGTTGAATCGCAATTACGGCCAAATGCAAATTACCACGCGAGCTCTGATGCTCGCTACGAACTGGTTCAACGTGTCATTATTGTTTATTAGCGCGAACGCTTGCCGTTTTTCTTTCTTTCTCTCTCGTGCATAACATCATATTAAGAATAACCGCGAGGCCATATACGTTGAACAATAATCCCACGCTCTTTCCTACTAAGGTTTCCTTTTCCTCCGGACGATAACGAGGGAAAATCGTTCTCTATTTTTGACATGGAAGTTCGTTTGTTACGCGCTCGTGAAATTCGAACATTGAAAATGTAGGCTATTAGTTTTAGAATTAATTCTATCCAGACTCGAGTGAGTGTGCAAAATTGTAGATTTTTAGAAAAATGTTATTCGAAATGATTAAAATTTCTCTTTGTTTGATCAGACAGTTTAATTTACGTGCTGGAGAACGATGAATGAATTTCCACCGATTTTTCACCGTAGCTCAGTTCCTTTCTACTACGAATGGCGCTCGTGCAATCGGAGCGAAAGAAACGCGAGACCGAGAGTCAACAACAGCTTGTAATCGCGCGAATTAACGCGCGTGAGTGCCGGTTGAACGCGACACGCGAGTGTCTATTCTTAAGAACTCCCATTGATATGCAAACTCAGCCACGGGTTGGCGCGCGCTAGATAAGCGTTATCAGCACGGCCTACCTACACACGCGTAGGCTCCGTGTACGTGGCGTTTCGAACAACTTCGTAAAGTTGTACTCCGATTACGTTAATTAAGTATCGTAATTTACGATTGCTCTCTGATTGAAAACGATCGTGCTATCGTCTACACGGATGCGTTTCGAATAAATTCACGTTTCGAACTTCTCTCCATCTTTGCTCCAATTTATATTCACCGTAATACAATTCCATCGTCGAAATAAAATTTCAACGCTGAATTGAATAACAAATTTTTAATTTTTAATTTTAATTTAAAAATTCGCTAAACATATGAAATTTATCCTGGAATGTAGTAATACGTCAGTTCTGAAACGGGGAACGGAAATAGGAAACATAATCCGCGATTAGTAATTACTTTTAACGGCACTTTCTCGTCCGGTTGTCCTCCCCGTTCCGCTCTAAACATCCGAGAAAAGAGTTCCTTCGCTAGAAGAAGCTGTTAGAAATTGAGACGACTTTCGTAAACGAAAGAAGAAGAAAAAAAAATTAAACGGAGAAGGTTCCAAGTTCCAGGTGTTCCGGCTCATAAACTTGCTGAAGAGGATTCTTTTGATTTCTTTTCTCGTCGAATGGCAAAAGAATTTTAAAAATGAATACCGGTAGTGAATTTTATGAATGTAAAAATCTTTGCACGAATGGCAAAAAAAAAAAGATATTTTCAAACGACGATGAATAAATTCAAGGAAATATAGATAAAAAAAAAAAGGTGAAAAAGAATATGAATATCTTGTAAAGTGTTATTTATCGATCGAACGTCTAAAGATCGATCTGAAATATATGAAATCTAATATCCATAACCTGTGCTGGAAATAGCACCGATATGTTGCGATATCATCTATTAACAACTCGAAATCATCGAGAAAATAAATTTTCCGGTTTCGATTCATTTTTCTTATTTTTCCTTTCTTTCTTTTTTTTTTCTTTCCTTTTTTTTTACGTTTGCGTTTCTCTGGAACTGTGAGCAAAAGTAATTGAGAAATTAGTTTTTCTCGAGTCGATTGCGCAAATGAGGAATGAAATTCATTTTTCTGTCGCGTGGAATACTTTATTCGATTAGAAAATGATAGCATCGAACGATTAGAGTTGGAATAACACCGGATGTTTTCAAGATAGCGCGACTCGAACATGTGGAATAAATAATGGGCTGAAAACAACTCGTTCGACAATGGCGTTTTTTTTAAACCTGCTATCGATGCTCGATTGCATTCAATGACGTTTTAAATACCAATCTCTCGTTGGCGTCACTAAATCGTATTAAAAATTGATCAGAACTGAAATAACTTACGCCGATTGGTTTACACCCAGAAAGAGTTTATTTCGAATCTTAATAAGAACGTTGAACGTACATTTCGTAATTCGATTTAATTTGGGACTAACGTAATCGTGATTATATATTCAGATAAATAAATCTAACTTTCTATCTCTAATTTCTGCCCCCCTTTTTTTTTATCCAATGTTCATTTGTAATCGAATTCAGCTTATTTACATAACAAGCATATTATCGTATCGTTTGAGGTATCCGGTAAAGAACCGGTAGTTTTGAAAATTATTGCAATTTATTTATCACCTTGCAATTATAAAATATAACTTGATTACTCAATTTATAAGGAAACCGCATAGTCAATAAGCTTAAAATATAACATGCACACAAATTATATTAATCTTTAATCCATATTCATTAGGGAAAAAAAAAAAAAAAAAAAAAAAGAATTTAAACAACGGTAAAATCTACGAAGTGAACAAAAATATAATTACTTTTCAAAATGTTATAATCCTCGTATAATAATTTCCAAGAAGAACGAGAAGAATTATTATACTTTCGTATCTTGCTATTTCTCTCTCTCGAAACCGGATGCACGACCTTCTCTGCTAAAATGATCTTCGTCTTCGTCTTCTCTCAAAATTACTCTATCACGTTGCCAAAACGTTGTCGAAACACCTTCGTTTTGGATCGTCCTTCGCCGAAAACAACGAGCGATCTAATCGGGAGCGGGAGAAAGTTGTGGAAACGAAAGAAAAAAGAAAAAAAGAAAAGAAAAGGAAAGAACATGGCGAAAAAGGTAATATAATCCGGTGGAATCGGACTCATGACCTTTTCGGTGGCGGCTCTCGGTGGGAGATAAGGACACGGGGAATGCACTGGGCCGATTTGTGTCCCGGGGCCGATGGCGGAAGG
>NW_006263325.1:5869-9237 GCF_000469605.1 Apis dorsata | reverse complement strand
CTTCTCTCTCTCGCTCTTTCTCGCTCTATTTCTCTTTCTCTCTGGCCTCTCTCGTTGGTGCGCGTTCGTACAACAGGTAGTAGTAGCGTAGCGCACGGCTGCGAAACGAAACCGCTCACGCCTACCAAAAGAGGAGGCTTTTGCTTCCTTTTCTTTTTCTTTTTCTTTTTCTTTTTCTTTCTTTTTTTTTTTTTAAATGAAAATTCGGCTCCGTTGCGGAGAAACAGAGGCAGCTGGCTGGGTTACGAGGAACAACACCTCGGTAGATGTTGGCAACGTGCTTGCACCGAGTTTAGGACGCGGTGTTGGGCTGGTAATGGTTTCAGGTGGATTCGAGGGATTGATGGATTTATGGGGGAAAGTTGGCGCGGTGCCCCGTTTTTCGGAGAGGGAGGAAGGACGATAAGTTTGGTAGAGTGACGGTTTTTGGTACGCTGAGTACATATATATATATATATACGGAAATAGAGGCATGGATTATTGGATTATCGATTGAACGAATGCATATTTATGCGGATTTAAATTTAAATTTTTGTTATCATCGTATACTAAGTGTTAAATAATTATCGCACGAAAAAGTGTGCATCTTCTCAATCATTCTTTTTCTTTTAATTTAAAGATAATAATAATGATTCGATCCTTTTTTTTTTTTTTTAATTTTAAGTTAATCTCGTTCCACGAAGAACACGTTCATTTATCTTATATATCTCTGGTCTTTAAACAACAAAATAACATTCGAGCGTGCCTTTAACGGTATTTTTCTCTATATCAAACTCGTCAGACTCGATACATCGTTCGATCAACTCGATAACGTACACTCATCGTGCGTATCTAGTTGGATCGGATATTAGAGCAAAGGAATAATTCGTTATGCCATGTCGTTATCAACAGGTAGCGAGGTTATGGTCTGTAGCAAGTAATAACACTTCCAACAGGTGGTAGAGTCTCGGTTAAAACTGCGGCTAAATCGAATAGATTAATGACGTTATTCGGTTCGCGTGTGCCGGTGCGACGATGAAGGGTCCATAAATGCGAGACCTTGAAGATGCTGGATGGCCATGTGGCGAGATAACAGAGGCCGAGACGTGTCTCGTCTCGACCTGTGAAGCGAGTCGAAGAGAAGAAAATTTTTCGATCGAATTCGAAATTCCCCTATTCACCAAATTTCTCGAATAACAAAGAAAAATCCCAAACATCGAAATTACAAAAATATATATCAAATATTTTATAGATTCGACTTTCGACGAGTTCGAAAAAATTTTAAGCAGGGGCGACATCTTCGATTCGGTTGGGTTCTCGCTCATCGATAATAATTTTCACCGCGATTCCCCTCCCCCCCTTCTGGGGCAACTACTTCTCTCGCCTCGAAACGTGAAAACAGGATGTCCTTCGAGAGACGGCAAGCGAGCAAAAGCGGACACGGCGATGAAAATCACGGAACGCGAGTTTCGTCTCCTCTCCCTCCTCCTCCTCCTCCCCCTTTTTTCCACGGTTTCTGGCACACAGAAAACCGGGCAGGTGTCCGTCGAGTCTTTTTTTTTTTCATACTCTCGACCGGCTCGAAGCGATCGTTTTTCCTTTTTCCTCGGCGAATTTTCCTCCCCGGGTATCGGCAACACTCGTCAACGCTGGTCGTCTCGAAGACGACACGTGAGGTGGACGTGACTCAACGTCCACTTTTACAGCCGGTTGCTCATTTCGGTCGGTGAAACGGGTCGTCCTTCGAGGAGGTCGGCCGAAAAAAAAAATGGCGTCGCTTTACGCGGAGATATATCGTAAGACTCGTAGAGGAAGGGGAAAGAGAAAGAAAGAAAATGGAGCGCGATTATCCTCGATGTCTCATTTAACGTGAAACAAACGGTTTTTCAAGCAGGCTCGAATATTTCCAATTTTTCAATTGGACGGAATTGGAATCAATTTCAAATTTTTCATTTCAAATTTTGCCGACAAGCGGAAAACGATGCGGGTATCCATCGCACGGCGAAAAGATATCGATCCATCACCAGTCAAATATATAATGATATTGGAATGGAGAAATAAACTGTCCTCCCGTTATACATTGTACGGAGGATAATATTTGAAAAGTTGCAGCTGCATACTTAGAATTTTTCAGCTACCTGATTCGGTCACGGATCGCATTACGTTGACGAGGAACCGTAAGTAAGTTTAGGACGAAATTACCGGTCCTCTCGTAAATCATTCACCCGGATAATCTGGTGAATCAGCGTGTAATAAACCCTCGTAATATCGTCTAATTTTTCTAATACGAAATTTCTAATCTTTATTATCTTTAAAGAGGAAAAAAAAAGAAATGAAAAGCGGCTTATATTCACGGACGCGAATAATCAAACTCGTTTAATTCCATCCCAGAAAATAACAAATTGGGAAAAATTATCGATTTTTACGATTCTTAAATTTTATTCGCTTCTCAATAACACGTATCCCCGAGACAAATATAGTCAAAACATATGTCTTCCAGGTCTTAGCTCTTAATAATAAAGCATGTTTGACACGTGTTTCTCACATCTGCCAACAAATTTTGTTTCCAAAATTTTGGAACAACGGATGGTTAACGTAGCTGTGCGACATTTGGAGTTACTTACGTACGCTTAAGTTTTCCCCAAAAGAATAATAAAAATCTGCACACCAGATTTTTCTTCAGAAGGTATATGCCTACACGGCCGCCTATAAACGCCCCATATGGCGTTTAACGGAATCAAAGGATACATTGTATTTTCCGGATTGGCAGAAAAGGGAAAAGTTCTCTTCTCGAGAAATTCCTTTCTCCAAAGGGAAGAGGGGGCGGGGGGAGGAGGAGGAGAGGAGGAGAAGGAGGAGGAGGAGGAGGAGGAGAGAGAGAAAGGGCCGCTTAAGAAAGAAATGCTTACAGAAGTATTTACGCCGGGTAATATTCCCCTCAGGGGATTTAATTTATGCGGCATATTCAGAGTTCCAACACGAGTGGAATGTCTCGCAGATGCATTAAACCATTTGAGCAAACGATCCTGCCTAATTATCCCCTGCACCATTATTTATTATATTGCCCTCGAAGCCCTCTGTTGTCTTACGTTTTGCGAGCCGAATACTCATTACGCGTTACGAAAGGACAAATATTTGTTAACACGATAAATAGCCGGGCAACAGCCACGTTAATAATAATAATCCCCGCTAAAAACAAATCGCCCGGCTGGATAATAAAATTAACAGCCTTGTAATTACATGTGTATATATATATATATATCTCACTTGCCCGACACTTTTACCTTTTAACCTTTCGAAACGTTACCTTATTCACGATCTTCGCTTGATGGATGGATAAACTCCTATATATAAATTTCTCGTGGACGAGAAAAAAAAAATCGTATCGA
>NW_006263325.1:2283-5196 GCF_000469605.1 Apis dorsata | reverse complement strand
CGCGCACCTGTACAAGCCCAGCCTTTATCGCCGTATAACCAGCCTGCCACCTGTGCGGCAGAGATGGTCGCACAGGTGTCTTTTAAAGCATTTCATTAATTACAAATAGGAAAGCCGCGGCCCCGTCGAGGCCCCGGTGCGCCGAGTAAACCAGGCACATAATTCGCGGGACACCTGGCCGAGGTAAACACCATCACCCGAGGATTTTCTGCAAATGCTCGAAGGTAATAGCCCCGAAACAAGTACCCAGTTTCCTGCTAGACTAGGATCGAAATGGCGATATAATAATAAAACTCGATCCGGAAATCGAGGTTTAAATTGCGAATCGAGGCAGGGAAAATCAATTATCGAGGAGAATTATCTTCTTTTTTTTCTTTTCTTTTTGTTTATTATTTAGAGATCGTTGCTCTAAGATGGTTGCTCGTCTCCATCGGTGACGCGATCGGATAAGGTTGGTCAGGTTGGACGGATCAAGAGATTCGTTTCATCGATGCTGTTGTTAGATAGCGTTTCTAGGCGGTGGCAATTTACGTTGTACAATAAAGGGGCACAAATATAACGGTAAACTCGAGAATCTCCAGGTGTTAGACTCTCGCAACACCTGGACGGATACACGAATTTTCTCAGGGGCCCCTGGCCTCATAGGAAGTTCAAGGTTTCCAGGACCCCACTGAGCGCAGATGTAGATCAAAAATGTACCCTTAGATTCGCGTTGCAAGGAAGGACGATGTTGCAAGGAAGAACATCTGCGATGATTGGATGGAACATAACGCGTTTCTCTCGCGTTATATAACAGAAAACCTCGACTTCAACGACACTTCGATCGAGTCTTACACTCGCGTGCCACCTGCGATAAATCTAATAATCGTTCTACCTATTGGAACAGGTTATTGCATATATCGAATAATGGACAGAGTGGAGGAAAATCGTCGAATTTTATATCCACAAATATGACGGGCAAAGTGGAAATCTCGTTAAAGTTACTTCCTAAGTAAATTCCTCCTTTTACGGTTAAATTGTCAAATTTTAAAAATTGTTTGTTGTGTTTTGACGATTGATTTGATTCGTAGACAAGATTTCGATCTTGAAAATGATCTCTCCTCGGAATATTAAATGCGGAATTTACATTCGAGGGACAATAGTTACGTTAATCGAATATTGATGTTCACGTCGAATATGATTGAATATAATTGGAATAATGCAAATGGGATATGCAAATTTTATTTTAAACACTCTCGAATTCTTTGTAATAGATCCTCTTTCCAGAATGCTGTAAACCTGATCGTTTTATCGATTGTAGCGAAAGAACACGTTTCGATTGTCGCGTCGTATTAAATTAAAAAAAAAATTTCTTTCTTTCACCAGAACGCAACTGTGGCTCGACGCAGAGAAAGCTGGACACGTCTGTCTTTTAGAAACCTATATAGAAAATAATTTAGATCGACTTGCTCACTTTGATAAAATTTTTATTCTTTGAATTTTTCTACGATTACTTTTAAATGGGAGAGAGTAAGATAAAAAAAAATTATTCTTCTATCTAACTAAAGACAAGATTAATCTAGTCTAACGATTACTCGTACTATTTAAGTATTAATTTTACACACGCTTTTTCCAAAGAAGATAATATAATTCCGTTGTGTTAGTTACGTAATAATTTTTTTCTGCGCAATTTGCAAAATGGTGAAAGGAAATGACAAAGCAATTCGTGACGAGTTTACGTGCCGTCGAGTCAATGTACCGAATGGATATCCTTATCAAATTATCATTATCGCGACAAAAGTCACGATTAAGGTGATTATACACTTTTCAGCTCGAAATTCGAAAACGATCAATGAGGAATATAATTCGATAGATATCAAGAGGTGGAAAAAAAATTCGACACGATGATAATTAATTGGGGAATAAAATGAGATAAGCAAAGAACGATCGTTTCCAAGAACGAGTTTTAAGTTTCTCTGCAGCACACCTGAGGAGGAGGAGGATCTAACGAACGGTGTCGCCTAAGGCGCGTTCTCCAATCTTAGCAGAAATTCGAGCTCTCCCTCGCGGTCTTCCAACAATAAAACAACGGCGTGGGGGTCCGTGGTCGCGATGGAACAAGGCTGGAACGGAAAACAGGCTCCCACGAATCCCACGACACTCGTTTTGAACCATGAAGGAAAGGCTGCGGGTGTCCCGATGGCTCTCTCGAGCGAATCGAGCAATGGCTTTAAGTCGCCATCGAGTCGCGACGATCAACGGATTCGGAGAAAAAGTCAATCCGAATTATATAAAATTTGTACCGTTGAATCGCAAAATGACGACAGAAACGTTGAAAATATAAATTATTCATCGTAGTTTCACGATTAATACTTCAATTATCGTCGAACAATTTATTAACAATAAATAAATACAAATATATTCCTTTTCTCGTGAAACCAATCTCATACTTGCACTTCCGTTCCATCTTCTTTAAAAAAAAAGAAAACGCCAAAGAAATATATTTCTGTCATAAATAATCATCCAAACCGAACTAGAAAAGGAGATTCCAATTTTATTTATTTCCCTAACGTTACATTCTTACGTCGAATTTCGCGAGAAAAATTATTTTTCCACGGCATCTCAAAAAAACAAAGTGAAAAATCAAATTGGAAGGAAAAACAAGTGAAGCGCGCGCGCACGTGCTTCTACGGCTTCTAGATCGCACGTACACGTTCAATAGGGGCCTGTCTCACACACGCTACGGCCGACTTATGAATGGTATCTGCACACGTTCCCACGTCACTGAATGAGTCTCAGGTCTCTCACGTCCGGCAGGATTATCGTGCCCGGTCGCGTTCTTCGCGTAAACCGTGCGAGTCTCCTTTCACGTTTCCTCCCTGTTCCCGTCCGCTTGCTCTAGTTCTGCTTCGCACGAAGAAAAAAGATATTTCG
>NW_006263325.1:584-1978 GCF_000469605.1 Apis dorsata | reverse complement strand
AAAAAAAAAAAAAAAAAAAAAAAAAAGGTTGCGTTGCTCTGTGCACGGTAGCGAGATTGGTTACGTAATGCGTGGCAATATCGCGATGCATGATTGAAACAGCGCTACTCCGCTTCCGGGAAGCTGGTTAGATGTAACGAGACTTATATGAAACGTGATACGTGTTTATCGGTGGCGTCTTAATATCGCAATTGGTCTGATACTGAGGCGCCTATTTCATTTTATTATTATTGATTAAAGTTGAAGAATTTGCCTTATTAGAGATTATTATTATTATTAAATGAAACGAATGTTGAATTATCGTGTATATTAAGTTATCGAAGCCGAGAATAAACGCGATTTTTCGATTAATTAATTTGATGCAAAATATATCATTTTGATTTGAATTTAATGTAATATATTTATATATTCATAACCTGATAAAAAGTTGGGTTTCTTGGAGAATTAATTGTGACGTGGGAATTAACTAATGAATATGTTCGTTTGTAAGAGAAAAAATGAATTTCAAATATTATTTCTGTAATTAGTCTAATATTGTGTTTGAATTCATGCTGATTAAGGTTAAAGTTCAAAAACACAAAGATATTAGAATGTAGCACGATAGAACGATGTAAAGTGTAGAGAAAATATTTTATGGAATTGTTTGTGACTTTAACGTATATATCGTATTATTACCATTAATTTATTACCATTTAGATTTCAAACTATGTGAATTTTCACGTTAAAAATAAATTATGCAATTATTTATAATTGATAGATATTTAATAAAACGTGAGATACTTATTTTGTATTTCGCAAATTAAAAATGGAAATATAACTATATGTTATTACAGAAGACATAAACTGTCATTTCCTTTGGCTTATTTTACTACACAATTATTCGCATCAACAATAAATCTGACTTACAATTTCAAACTTCATATTCGCATATAAACAGATAATTGTCACTCGTACAAATGAAGTAAATTGATAAAACAGATACAACTTGTAATATTGTAACTTCTATAGAAGTATAAATATCGCATGACAAACTCATATTAATAGAAATTTGTTTTGCAGTGGTGCACAATGAATAATTGTTTTCCATACAATCATAATGCTATTCTGAATTTTCCATACAATCATAATATATTCTGAAAAAGTACCACGCGATAAATCGTTGTTTATGGAACAATGTTTTTCCATGAAATATTCTCTACACACGAATATTCAATTTTTTATACGAGAAAAGCGGTTTCTCTTTCTTATCACCAATAACAGTTGGCAAGCATATACAACAAGTAACAAGTAAAAGCACGTGAAAAATATTCCATTTAATACCATCACTGCTTCGAACAACGAAAACGCATTTGAACGACAGCTTTTTGCACAATGGAGGCGCCTTATCCACAACC
>NW_006263325.1:0-338 GCF_000469605.1 Apis dorsata | reverse complement strand
GAGAGAGAGAGAGAGAGAGAGAGAGAGACTAATCCCGTAGCTACGGTGGATGACCACGCGTCGATGCAAACATTATCGATTATACCGTAAGCCAGGGAGAAATGTTGCGGAAAGAAAATACGGATTCCTGTCACGTTCTCCCGTCCGGCGAAAAAAGAAGTTCGCGTTGGGCCTGTTGAGCCGCAGCCGGGCGGTTCCGCAGGGCCGTAACACAAAACAGGTGCTTCCAAGAAAAACAGGTGTCCGCTCGTAGTCTTCGCTAGTCCGGGCCCCGACACGGCGCGGCTTAGATTGCGGCACTGACAGACGTGCCGACCGTCGGACGAACGACGGACACC
>NW_006263324.1:146503-146972 GCF_000469605.1 Apis dorsata | reverse complement strand
AAACTTGTCTTTTCTATTCTCTATCGTTTCTTGAATGGAAGTAATTTTATTTAATCGGTGCAAGATTCACTCGTTCAATGTTTTAAATAAGAGTGCTGTTATTGTATTTATTTCATGTTTCTTTTTAAGTAATTAGTATATAAAAGTCAGATTGTAGTATATGGAAATCAGATTATTTAAATTAATTTAAAAACTTATCTTTTCTATTCTTTATCGTTTCTTGAATGGAAGAAATTTTAATTAAAGCAAGGTGCAAAATTCACTGGTTCAATGTTTTAAATAAGAGTGCTGTTATTGTATTTATTTCATGTTTCTTTTTAAGTAATTATATAAAAGTCTTTTTAAGTAAGTATATAAAAGTCAGATTGTAGTATATAAAAATATAGTATAAATAAATATAGTGTAATATAAATATAGTATATAAAAGTCAGATTGTAGTATATAAAAATCAGATTATTTAAATTAATTT
>NW_006263324.1:136344-146494 GCF_000469605.1 Apis dorsata | reverse complement strand
AAACTTGTCTTTTCTATTCTCTATCGTTTCTTGAATGGAAGTAATTTTATTTAATCGGTGCAAAATTTACCCCTTCAATGTTTTAAATAAGAGTGCTGTTATTGTATTTATTTCATGTTTCTTTTTAAGTAATTAGTATATAAAAGTCAGATTATAGTATATAAAAATATGTGTAATATAAATATATAAAAATAAAAATATATATATATAAATATATATATAAAAGTCAGATTGTAGTATATGAAAATCAGATTATTTAAATTAATTTAAAAACTTATCTTTTCTATTCTCTATCGTTTCTTGAATGGAAGTAATTTTATTTAATCAAAGCAAGGTGCAAGATTCACTGGTTCAATATTTTAAATAAGAATGCTTATTATATTTATTTCATGAACATGTTTCTTTTTAAGTAATTAATATATAAAAAAATCAGATTCATCTTCAGTCGAATTTAATTTAATTTAATTTCAATGCTTGAAATTCGAAAACTTTGAAAATAATATTTCTATCGCCACTGTCAGTTTTTAAGTAATTAATATATAAAAATCAGACTCATCTTCGCTCGAATTTAATTTAATTTAATTTCAATGCTTGAAATTCGAAAACTTTGAAAATAATATTTCTATCGCCACTGTCAGTTTTTAAGTAATTAATATATAAAAATCAGACTCATCTTCGCTCGAATTTAATTTAATTTAATTTCAATGCTTGAAATTCGAAAACTTTGAAAATAATATTTCTATCGCCACTGTCAGTTTTTAAGTAATTAATATATAAAAATCAGACTCATCTTCGCTCGAATTTAATTTAATTTAATTTCAATGCTTGAAATTCGAAAACTTTGAAAATAATATTTCTATCGCCACTGTCAGTTTTTAAATAATTAATATATAAAAATCAAACTCATCTTCGCTCGAATTTAATTTCATTTAATTTCAATGCTTGATTGAAATTCGAAAATTTTGAAAATAATATTTCTATCGCCACTGTCAAACGTATAATTCGAGATAAAAAAAATCTATGATTTGATATGTTATTTCACGTTTTACGAAGCGATATTTTAAAAAATTCAGACAACTCGAGAGATGACTCTTCGAAATCACTTGGATTCGAACAATTCTTAAGCTCTTTGAGTATAATCTTGTGTGTGGAATAATATACTGGTTATATATTATATTATAATATTCTGTAATGGTTAGATTTTTGTTATTTTGAATTAGATCAGATCGTGTATTTTGGGAATAGTTTGACAATCTAGTGGCAATAGAAATATTATTTTCAAAATTTTTTAGCATTTTGTAAAGATAGAATGTGATTAGTTCAAGTGAAATTACTTCTATTCTATTAAAGAAATTGAAGGAAAGAAAAATTTTATTAAATTTTATTAAGAAATTTTATCAAAAAATCGACGATAGAGAGAGAAAATAGCGATGAAAATAGAGATATAATAGGAGAAGTGAAAAATGTAAAAAAATGAGAATATGAGTTGAGTTTTTAAATATATAAAATATAGATAAAATATATATAAAAATATAAAATATATAAATATAGAAATTACTTCTATTCGTTAAGAAATCGACGATAGAGAGAAGAAAAATAATCTATGAAATAAATAAAAAAATCTATGAAAATAATAAAAATAATAGACGGTGAATGTAAGAATACATTATTAGGATAATTAGTTCAACATGAATTTTTCGTTATTAAATAACGAAATTATTTCTTAATTATTCGTTAAGAAATCGATGATAAAGAGAAGAAAAATAACCATGAAAATAATAAGAATAATAGATGGTAAATGTGAAAACATATTATTGGGATATTATTCAACGTGAGTTTTATTAAATGACGAAATTATTTCTAAAATATCGAAAATATTTATTTCTAAAATAAAATTTTATATATATTTCTAAAATATTAAACAAAATTTCTAAATTTCTAAAAAATCGACGATAGAGAGAAGAAAAATAGCTCTATGAAAATAGAGATATAATAAGAGAAGATAAAAAATTAAAAAATGAAAATAATAAACAATGAATGCAAGAATATTGAGATATTAATTCAAAGTGAGTTTTATTAAATAACGAAATTATTTCTAAAATATCGAAAATATTTATTTCTAAAATAAAATTCTATATATATATTTCTAAAATATTAAATAATAAAATTTCTAAACTTCTAAAAAATCGACGATAGAGAGAAGGAAAATAATTCTATGAAAATAAAGATATAATAAGAAAAGGTAAAAAATGAGAATAATAAACAATGAATGCGAGAATATTGAGATATTAGTTCAAAGTGAGTTTTATTAAATAACGAAATTATTTCTAAAATATCGAAAATATTTATTTCTAAAATAAAATTCTATATATATTTCTAAAATATTAAATAACAAAATTTTTAAACTTCTAAAAAATCGACGATAGAGAGAAGGAAAATAGCTCTATGAAAATAGAGATATAATAAGAAAAGGTAAAAAATGAAAATAATAAACAATGAATGCGAGAATATTGGGATATTAGTTCAAAGTGAGTTTTATTAAATAACGAAATTATTTCTAAAATATCGAAAATATTTATTTCTAAAATAAAATTCTATATATATATTTCTAAAATATTAAATAACAAAATTTCTAAAATTTCTATAAATTTCTAAAAAATCGACGATAGAGAGAAGGAAAATAGCGACGAAAATAATAAAAATAATAGATGGTAAATGTGAAAACACATTATTATTCAACGTGAGTTTTACTAAATAACGAAATTATCAAAAAACAGAGAGAAGAAAAATAGCGACGAAAATAATAAGAATAATAAATGATAAATGTGAAAACACGTTATTGAGATATTAGTTCAACATAAATTTTATTAAATAACGAAATTATCAAAAAACAGAGAGAAGAAAAATAGCGACGAAAATACGAACAATAAACAATGAGAGCGCCTTATTGAGATTATAATCTTTTCTCTCAACGAAATAAAAAATACACGAAACGATATTTTATCTCGAAGGATGATCTTGATAATCATTATCGAAATATCCCAAACTTCCACAAATTTTCATTCATTACATTTACAAAGACACGTAAAACATTGGAATACAAAAATTTATACGCGTTGATTCGCGCGTGAAATCGCTTCAAATTAGCTAAGAAAATGCACCGAATTCGGGAAATTATCTCGAGCGCAAAGGGTTAATAACCGGCAACGTTTCGAAATCGCGTGCGACTCCTTTCCTTCTTTCCTTCTTTCCTCGTTTCTGTTCCACCGCGTGCACAAACGGTGTCTAGAAGCCGGTTCTTCCCGAATTGACGATGAATGACAACGAGCTCAACGAGTTGGAGCGAGAGTCGCATCACGAATTCCAACGTCGTTGCGACGTTGCAACGTCGCTTACCGGGTTACTTAGACGCTCGAGATTCGACTGGATCGTCGTTTCAGACTCAGTTGGACCACGTAATTATTACGTTCCTCTTATGTAATATATATATATATATATATGGGGAGAGTGGTTGCTTAAAATCGAGGAATTGGGGTTGAATTAGAAGGAGAGGATGGATTGTTGAAATGCATTCGTGTCGAGCAATCGACCAACGCCCACGGATTCTTCGACGAATTCCAGGTTGGATGCGATCGAATACGAATTACGCACTTTCCCGCCCGATAAAATCCGTGGCTCGAAATTTTTCTCACGTCCCACCAACCGGATCATTGACACGCTTCTTCTTCTTCTTCTGCTTCGTGTTGGCAAGTTTTGTTGATCGTTCGATGAGGAAAGGAAGAAGGAAAAAGGGAGAGGGGGGAAGAAAGGAACGGTGCGATAGTTCTAAAAATAAAAATGGATAACTGTAAAAGCAGTGGTCAGGTTTCTCCTGAAATGACACGAGTTCCTGTTGTTGTTATTACGAAAAGAGTTATTACGAAATTGAAACGTTTTCCTCCTCCTTCCCTACCCTCCCCTCCTCCTTCCATCGAGATTCGATCTTTTCTAAGGCTTTCGAAAAGTCGAGAAGAGAGGGAAGAAAAATATAGAATACGAGAATACAAGAAAGAAGGAAAATAGTTATAACTCGACTTACAGTCGAGTTCATCTGTACCAAAGACTTTCCGCATTTGGAGATCGCGGAGCGAGCAATCTTTTTTCAAATTTCGAGAATCTCTCTTTTTCTTAATTCGAATTTGTTTCGATTTTTAAAACGATCGAGGAATCACTTTCAGCCCGGCTTCCGTTCGATCGAAGGACGGAGGAAGCCAGAATCGGTTCAGTTTCACTTTTCCATTGTCGTTGCTCGTCGGGGAAGCCCATCGTCGACTTTCACCGAGCGCAAGGAGCGCAGGACGAAACTAAAAGCACATTGGTCGGCCATCGATTCAAAGTCCTCGAGAAGAAATCGGCCAAAAATCGCTCGATCGAAATTTCGAGCTTGGCCAAATAAATTTAATAAATACGATCGAAAAGAAATCGGTCAAAAATCGATCGAGAAGAAATTTCGAGTGTGGCCAAGTAAATTCAATAAATATGATCGAGAAAAAATCGACCAAAAATCGATCAAAAAGAAATTTCGAGCGTGGCCAAGTAAATTTAATAAATACAATCGAGAAGAAATTGGCCAAAAATCGATCGAGAAGAAATTTCGAGTGTGGCCAAGTAAATTTAATAAATGCGATCGAGAAAAAATCGGCCAAAAATCGATCGAGAAGAAATTTCGAGCATGCCTAAATAAATTTAATAAATACGATCGAGAAGAAATCGGCCAAAAATCGCTTGATCGAAATTTCGAGCGTGGCTAAATAAATTTAATAAATGCGATCGAGAAGAAATCGGCCAAAAACCGTTCGATCGAAATTTCGAGCGTGCCTAAATAAATTTAATAAATGCGATCGAGAAGAAATCGGCCAAAAACCGTTCGATCGAAATTTCGAGCGTGCCTAAATAAATTTAATAAATGCGATCGAGAAAAAATCGGCCAAAAATCGCTCGATCGAAATTTCGAGCGTGGCCAAGTAAATTTAATAAATGCGATCGAGAAGAAATCGGCCAAAAACCGTTCGATCGAAATTTCGAGCGTGCCTAAATAAATTTAATAAATGCGATCGAGAAAAAATCGGCCAAAAATCGCTCGATCGAAATTTCGAGCGTGGCCAAGTAAATTTAATAAATGCGATCGAGAAGAAATCGGCCAAAAATCGTTCCATCGAAATTTCGAACATGAACAAGTAAATTTAATAAATACGATCGAGAAGAAATCGGCCAAAAATCATTCGATCGAAATTTCGAACGTGAACAAGTAAATTTAATAAATACGATCGAGAAGAAATCGACCAAAAATCGATCGAGAAGAAATCGGCCAAAAATTGATCGAGAAGAAATTTCGAGCGTGGCCAAGTAAATTTAATAAATACGATCGAGAAGAAATCGGCCAAAAATCGTTCCATCGAAATTTCGAACGTGAACAAGTAAATTTAATAAATACGATCGAGAAGAAATCGGCCAAAAATCGTTCCATCGAAATTTCGAACGTGAACAAGTAAATTTAATAAATACGATCGAGAAGAAATCGACTAAAAATCGATCGAGAAGAAATCGGCCAAAAATTGATCGAGAAGAAATTTCGAGCTTGGCCAAATAAATTTAATAAATACGATCGAAAAGAAATCGGCCAAATAAATTTTTTAAATAAATTTAGAAGGAGAGAGAAAGAGAGAGAAGGAGAGAGAGATGTCCGAGTTTCCCTCGTTTCGAAAGCGACGAGCGAATCGTGCGGGTGGTGAGTCGAAAAGTGAGATAATGCGATTTTTGCGAAGAGAAATCGCAACGTGTTCGTGTCTATATATATATATGGTGGCGGAAATGTAGGCCGGGTCACCGGTAGCGTAACACCGTAGTGTCGAGAAATTCGTTTCTTTTTTGGTTCCAATTGAAAATAATATCGACATTTATACGGTTCCAGATACATTTAGATCCCGTATTGAATATGAACTCGTTTCACAGAGATTAAAGCGCGATGAAGAAGGTTGGAGGAGATAACGGATGTCGGAGAAAGCTGTAGGCGTTTATTAAAAGTGACATGGCGAGTTAAATATACGCGATTTTTTATACAGTTATACAATTACTTGGTTATTGTATATAATTACCATCAAGCTTCATTATTTCCTCGATCAGTATTTATTATACAGCTATCTTATCAATTGTATCATGTTTCAACTATCACCGTGTTGTTATTTCATCGAAATTTCGATATTTCATTTTTAACATTAATGTTTATTCTGATTTCTTTTCTGGTCACCCAGAAGTTTATATTTTAATTTTACCAGAATTAATCTCTAATATATTGCACTAAATGAAAGTCGAAGAAAAGATCGGATCGAAGCCACGAAAGAAGAAATAAAAATCGATCGATTCGAAACGATGAGCGACGATGTTCCTCTCCTTTTTCTTTTCCATTCTTGTGATATTTTTTGGTCACCTAGAAATTTATATTCTCGATATATTGCAATAAATGAAAGTGGAAGAAAAGAAGATCGAAAGGAAGAATAAGAAGAAATAAAAACCATATTCTTCTTCTTTTTCTTTTCCATTCTTATGATATTTTTTGGTCACCCAGAAGTTTATATTCTAATTTTACCAGGATTAATCTCTAATATATTACGATAAATGAAAAAAAGAAGATCGAGAGCTGATATTTTTTGGTCACCCAGAATTTATATTTTATTTTTTTATTTTTATATTTTAATTTTACCAGGATTTCGACCTCTAATAAATACAATATAAATAAATTACAATAAATAAAAATGGAAGAAAAGAAGATCGAATTGAAGCCACGAAGGAAAAATAAGAAGAAATAAAAATCAAAACGAAAATCGCCGCCATGTTCCTCTCTTTTTCTTTTCCATTCTCGTAATATTTTTTTGGTCACCCAAGTTTATATTTTATTTTTTTTATTTTTATATTTTAATTTTACCAGAACTTCGATTAATCTCTAATACATTGCAATAAATAAAAATGGAAGAAAAGAAGATCGAATTGAAGCCACGAAGGAAGACTAAGAAGAGATAAAAATCGATTCGAAACGATAATCGCCGCCATGTTCCTCTCCTTTTTCTTTTCCATTCTTGTAATATTTTTTGATCACCTAGAAATTTATATTCTCGATATATTGCAATAAATGAAAGTGGAAGAAAAGAAGATCGAAAGGAAGAATAAGAAGAAATAAAAACCATATTCCTCTTCTTTTTCTTTTCCATTCTTATGATATTTTTTGGTCACCCAGAAGTTTATATTTTATTTTTTTTATTTTTATATTTTAATTTTACCAGGATTTCGATTAATACATTACAATAAATAAAAATGGAAGAAAAGAAGATCGAATCGAAGCCACGAAGGAAGACTAAGAAGAGATAAAAATCGATTCGAAACGATAATCGCCGCCATGTTCCTCTCCTTTTTCTTTTCCATTCTTTCGAAAATGGCGGGAAAGTCGGGTCGATCCAATTAAAACGCGCGGCCCTAAATCCGTGAGAATCGGGTTTGCGGCGAGTCGTGCACGCTCTTTTGTCGACGGGGATTTTAATTAAAGAAGAACACAAGAAGAACACCGCGCTTTCCCGTCCTCCTGCACCTTCCTTCCTTCCTTCCTTCCTTCCCTCGTCTCCGCATTTCTCCTCGTTAAGCTCGAAAGTTTTTGGATTTTATTTTTTTCTTCCGTTCGTTTCGTTCGATTACGAGAGAAAGAGGGGAATGAAAATGTTAATCTGCTCGAAAATCCTACGTTCTCGAATTACAGGTGGAGATGAGCGCGGTGGAAAGTTGGCGGTAACCCGCAAGATCGCAAACCGATTACCTCCTTTTTTCCCTTTTTATCCTAACCGCTTAGTCTTTATTTAAATGACGAGTTTTCACTGATCCGGATGAAACGAGGTTCTCTTTTTATTTTCGCGCGAGACGAGGATTATTAGAAATTGATTAATTAGAAATCGCATGGTTTTTGGCGAATTTAAATTAATTAATTTTTGGAAATAGTCCGCTAATTTCTACGAATTATCGATTATCAATTATCATCAAGAGGAGGTTAGGTTATTTGAGCGCGTCTCTGTTTGATGTCTGACTTTTGCAATTTTTCAAGAAAGAGAAGGAAAGGAGGAGAAATGTAACGAAAATGCAGCATCTTTTCGCGCCACCTGTCTCCCTCTGTTTATATTTATTCCAGCCCATATTTCAGCCCTAATGTAATTTCAGCCGCGACGAGTCAGATTTTTTTTTATTTCGTATTTCGTCGCATCCTGGCTCGGTTAGGAACACGATATTTCAAACAGGGGCGAGGATAATAATGGTTTTGAAACTTGTGCTCGACCTCTGAGATGAAAAGGGAAACGTAATTTTTAATCTGGCGTAGCTTTTTTTCTCGAGTGTCACGTTTACCTTTTTTGGTTATTATTTGTTTGTGCGTTAAAAATTTGTCAAAGGATGTTCGAAGGATCGATATGAAATGTTCATTAAAAATGTTAATTGATAGATGTTCGAAAGATCGATATGAAATGTTCATTAAAAATTAGTTAATGGATGTTCGAAAGATCGATATGAAATTTTTGTTAAAAATTCTTTGAAGAATATTCGAAGGATCGATATGAAATTCGTTAAAAATTCGTTAGATGTTCGAAAGATCGATATGAAATGTTTGTTAAAGTATGTTCAAAGGATCGATATGAAATATTCGTTAAAGGATTCAAAAGGTCGATAAAAATTCGTCAAAAAATGTTCGAAAGATTAATGTAAAAATTCGTTAAAAATTCATTGATGGATGTTCGAAAGATCGATATGAAATTTTTGTTAAAAATTCTTTGAAGAATATTCGAAGGATCGATATGAAATATTCGTTAAAGGATTCAAAAGGTCGATAAAAATTCGTCAAAAAATGTTCGAAAGATTAATGTAAAAATTCGTTAAAAATTCATTGATGGATGTTCGAAAGATCGATATGAAATGTTCATTAAAAATTCGTTGATAAATGTTCGAAGGATCGATATGAAACGTTCGTTAAAGGATATTCGAAGGATCGATAAAAATTCGTTAAAAATTCGTTAATAGATGTTCGAAAGATCGATATGAAATGTTTGTTAAAGTATGTTCGAAGGATCGATATGAAATGTTCGTTAAAAGATGTTTGAAAGATCGATATGAAATGTTCGTCAAAGGATGTTCGAAGGATCGATATGAAATGTTCATTAAAAATTAATTGATGGATGTTCGAAAGATGGATATCAAATGTTCGTTAAAGGATATTCGAAGGATCGATAAAAATTCGTTAAAAATTCGTTGAAGAATATTCGAAGGATCAATATGAAATTTTCGTTAAAAATTCGTTAATAGATGTTCGAAAGATCGATATGAAATGTTCGTCAAAAAATATTCTAAGGATCGATATGAAATATTCGTTAAAGGATTCGAAAGATCGATAAAAATTCGTCAAAAAATGTTCGAAAGATTAATGTAAAAATTCGTTAAAAATTCGTTAATAGATGTTCGAAAGATCGATAAAAATTCGTCAAAAAATGTTCGAAAGATTAATGTAAAAATTCGTTAAAAATTCATTGATGGATGTTTAAAAGATCGATATATAAAATGTTCCAAGGATCGATATGAAATACGTTCATAAAATTTTTCCCAACGACTCGACTCAAAAGAGATTAATCATATACCTCTATATAATAATTTAATCATTCTTTGCACGAATGACGCGCATTCAAACGATACCTATTTGGACAAAATTACTTCTTTTCGATTTTCAAAAAACGATACTACTTTTCCTTACAATTTATTATTTCTTAAAAAATATACAAATAACGTAAAAATACATCTAAATAATAAATATAAACAAAATACATAAAGCGACCTACCCTTCAAATAATACTCTCCTATCCACTTTCTTAAGATTATCCCTCATATATAACGACAATAAAACTCGATCACCCGCCAAATAAAGAGGAACAAGAATCAGAGATCCGTCTAAATCTTCCTCGAGGAGGATAGACGACAACCGCCCCCGTTCAAATTTTTTCCACGCGAGAAAAACGCGAAACAGAAGAATAAAAAGAAGAAGAAGAAGAAGAAGGCACACCGGTCAAAGAGTCGGACCGCGAGACTCCCAACGAGT
>NW_006263324.1:134069-135775 GCF_000469605.1 Apis dorsata | reverse complement strand
TCCCTCCCTCCCGATTCTCGAGATTCTCGAGAATGGAGCGGTGAATTGACAAAAGAAGAATAAACCGGTTAATGATCCCGAATAAAGTCACGTTTATACACGATATTCTTGTTCGTCGTTGTTCGGCGTTGCTGTCCTTGCGTATGATAGAAATTTTTATTCCCTTGGTAACTTGGACTTAAATTTTTCCCCTCCGAATCGAACTCGTTTCAAGTGTTTTCCTTTTTTTCTTGTTCGAGGAATGACGAGAAGAATCTCGAGGGAAAGATCTTTTTCGTAAAAGAGTAACAATAATAATAATAATAGTAATAATAATAATAATAATAATAATAATAATAATAATAGGATATAGTGAGTATATCGATTATATACTCGAAACAAATAACGGACAAACAAATAACGTAACAGGATTGTATACGGTGGAACGAGTGTAACGAAATTAACGAATGACGATAAATCTCGTTAATTGCTCGATCGACCCTTCTATCTTTCGCATTTCCCTTTCTCGTTAAAAAAACCCATACCTACGAGATATTAACGTTTCGAGATCGTCGAAAAACGTGTACCCGTCGAATATTTCCCGAACGAAAAATATAAATTAATAAAAACGCGTCGTGGCACAACAATAACAACAACAACAACGACACTCGAATTAATATTCGCGTTCACTTTACACTATACTCTCTCCCGTGACCGCGGCCACGTGCAAAAATTACACGGCGCGAGAACGTTTTATTATTATTATTATTATTATTGCTCGCGTCGTTTTACTTTCCACCTTTTTTCGCCGCGACGGATGAAAAAGATAGCGAGAGAGAGAGAGAGAGGCAACGATACGAATTGACTTGAGTGAGCAAAATCCAGCTCATCGTGTAAAGGTATATTACTGTCTTTTTCTTTGAAAGGAAAAGAAAAAGACACGTATATTATTATCAGAAAACTGACAGTGGTGCTGCTATTCCATATTCGTTTAGGGTGGCGACTACAGGAGCTTCTATTTCGAAACGATCAGCGCCACACAACGATATATATATATATACATATATGTGGCACAAGCGGGGCCGCCGATGATTCCCCTTTAACGTCGCGTTGTTTCTCGGCCAGCACGTGCGAATAGCGGTGCAAGCGTAGCGCGCGTTTAGGCGTTCGACGGAAAAAGGAAAAAAAAGTGTGCGAAACGACTTGAAACTTTCAAAAAGTTCGTTCTTCGAAAAAATCGAGGAATAAATAATAAGACGTTCCACGTTCTATCGAACAAAATCCACGTTTCGTTGAATCGTTATTACGCGGATAACGTAATGCAATAAACTCTAAGGCGCCTGCAAAAACTCGTCTTCGCGGATTCCACATGTTTATATATATATATATATGTGTGTGTGTATGAATCGTAGAGGCTCGAAGAGGATAGCTCGGATCGTTCGATTCCAAGTTGAGCGCGCGACAATGGCATTGGAAAGAAGACGGACAGGTGCATAAATAGATTCACCTGTTTCACTCGGCTCGGGAATAACGGTCGGCGTCGCACGACTCCGCCAGTTTAAACGAGGGAAGCAGTCGTCAACCGCGGACGGATAGCAAATCGAGGCCCGACGATACGACGAGAGAGATGACGATACCCGGTCGAATTAAACCGCGGTAAAACCGTTCCATCTCTACGTCGCGAGACGTAATTTAATTAGACCGGTGCTTTCGGTCGGAGAAAGCGA
>NW_006263324.1:123789-133976 GCF_000469605.1 Apis dorsata | reverse complement strand
TATCTATCTATCTATCTATCTATCTATCTATCTATCTATCTATCTATCTATCTATCTCTCTCTCTATCTCTCTCGTTATTTCAGAAATTAATACGCGACGTAGTGTTCTTTTTTATTTTTTATTTTTTTTCTTTGAAATCCAATCGTCTTCGAATAAAGGAAACTCGTTTATTCCCGTTGGAAGGGAAGGGGAGAGGGAGGGAGAAAATTGACTTTTAAACGATTCGTATCGTATACGCTCGGATATTACAAAGAATCGAATTGTCTCCAATAAAATGATCGGTGCCCGATTCGAAACCCGATTGAACCGGGTTTATAGCACGGCCGCGATGGATAAGCGCGCCCGTCTAAAAGAAAAGTGTTACGCGTCTGTCTACTCACCGCGGTAATGGTACACTTAACAGAGAGAGACGAATTAATTACAGGCCGAATAATCGTAAATTGTACTCACGGCGAAAAGCAGAGGCAGCAATAAGATCAGAGTTGACTTCCGCCACGTTCTCTCCATCGTGCGACCGTTTCCTCTCTGCAATAAAAAAGCAAAAGAAATCCTGCTGAATGAATACGGGCCACCGTACTTTATTTTCTTTTTTTTTTTCTTTTCTTTTTTCCTCCTCCTCCTCCTCCTCCTTAAACACGCCTCCTCGAAACCGAGGATTCCGTTCCGATTCATCATTCGACCGATCGGGAACGCCGCTCTCGTATCTGGGTCACGTGACCGCGTCGATTTTCGATCGGTAAACACTCATTTTTCTTTTCTCTTTTTTTTTTCTTTCTTTTTCTTTCGATCGATTCTTCTACTTCTACTTCTACTCTACTCCGTTCGTTTCTCCTTTCTCTTTCTCTCGACGATCCAGGCAGGAAACTCGCCCTCGCTTTCACGTCTCACGACGACGGGGAGGGGAGGGGGAAGAGCGCGTGAATCGCGAGCATCGAGGATCGAAGGAACGGTGTGCACGGGCGAAAAGAAAAGGGGATTCGTCGTGGGGCGCTACTTTATGGTCAGTCGAATGCGCAAGTGGCACGTTTACCGGTTTTTTTTCCCCGCTTTTGCGGAACGAGACGGGCCACTCGAGACAAAAATTCTCGATCGAAAGAGGAAAAATGAGCAGCTCGATTCGAAAGAAAGAGAGAGAGGGAGAGAGAAAAAGTTGCGCACCAAGGAAGAGAAAATTCCGAAATTCAAAATTTCCTTCGCGCTCCCCTCTATTTCTTCTCGCCCGTGGAATCTGCGAGGAAATGAAGTTTATAGAGAGGGAAGGGGGGGAAAAATAGTGGACGAAAATGGAGGAAATCTTGTACTTAAGGGGATGATGATGACGACGATAATTTTGGGAAGGAATTTTGGGAAGAAGGAAGAAAAATAGACGCCACTTTTCTCTCACCACTTTGAAACGAAAGGGAAGACGAAAATTTCCCCCCGGCGGGGGAGGGAAAGAAAAGAAGAAGCACACCTCTCTATCCTTATCCCTCGGCGAGAAGGCACCAGAATCCTTTCCAGAAAGAGAAAACCTTTTCCTCTTATTTTCCCCCTTCCCTCTCCTCTTTTCCACCCTCCTCACGCGCGCGAGAGAAGAAAAATTCAAATTCGAGACTCGACCCCCCCAACTCGGCCGGTTGTCATCACCCGCGCTTCCTTCTCTTCCTTCCCCTCCTCTCTCCCCCCTCCTTCTCTTCCTTTCCTCTTCTTCTCGATTTCCACCTTCTCCTCGTGTCCACCCTCGGGCAGAGAAGAGAAGAGAAACGTGAGGCGCTCAACGGACGTGTTACGTGTTACGTGTACGTGCGCGCGCGCGAGACACGCGATTCGGACGGGGCCCGTTGAGAGTTGGTTCGAGGTTGGCCGACGGGGACCGACTGAAGCCGCGAGCCACGCTCGCCTCGGCCACGAGCCACGTCCCAGTGACCTACTCACGATCTCGATCGTGGTGCTCGTCCTCTGCGCTCACCCCCTCCCACTTCCGCCTTCTGCGCGAGAGGGGCCCCCCGAACCAGGCCCACACCGCTCCCCTCACCGCTCTGCCGCCGTTTCCATTCCCTCTTTTTCCTATCTTCCGCTCTTTCTCACCTGCCCCCTTTCCTTCCCCCATTTTCTCTCCCTCTTCCCCCCCGTCTCTCTTCGACCCAGAGCTTTCTTTATTCTCGCGAGAGGGGAACGAGTTCGAGACTTTTGGCGAGAAAAAAATATAGAGAGGAGGAAAAGGTCCTCCTCGAGGTTTGGAAAGTGGAGGAAGAGGATTATAGTGATTTTGAAAAGCGATGAAAATTCGAAATGGGCCGGTTTCCGGGACGATATCCGTGACAATCGGACAAAAACGTGAGAGAGAGAGAGAGAGAATGGGTGAAACGGATCGTGACTCGAATAATCGTGGAAGTTGGATCGATAAATTGCAACTCGACGTCTCGATTGTGGAAGGGCCAGGATTCGACTTTGATAAATCGTATTAAAATAGGATCGATCGATAAATAAATTTTTCGACTGATCTTTGGATCAACTCGAATATTGGATATTGTATATGGAATAATATATAGATAAAAGAAGAAATGGACAACTCGTAATTATCGCGTGTGTTGATTACAACGCGCGAAAATAAAACGCCCCACTTTTGCGAGAGATTGCAAAGTCGAGCGATAATAGACTAGCTCCTTTTTAGAAGAAAAGAACTCTAAGTTGAAGAATCGTCGAGAGATCTGGACGAGGCGGAGGACACGTGAGTTTTGTCTGTTTCGCTCGTTTTTTCTTCCTTTTTGAAGGAGGAATATCGATGCACAGGTGAAGAAATTACACCGTTTTGCCAGATTCAATTTTTCGGATAACGATGTTACTCGGTCGTGATTGGCTTCTCGATCCACTTTTACGTCCCATTTGAATGCGAATGGAGGAGGGAATCGATTTCCATCTTCGCGATTCGATATCCGATTTTTTCTTCCCTTCTTCTTTTTTCCATGATAACAACGATTTATTGAATGTAGCTAAACCGGTTTCCTCCTCTCTCGTGTTTATCTTTTATTTAGCTCGTTTAATTATCCGATCCCCGTCTATTCCCCTCCTCCATGAAAAATTTTCGTAATTTCACCTTCGCCTCTCCCTCTCTCGCCCCCTCCCTCCGCTCTTCTCTCGTTACAAAACGACCCCGATTACGATTCACTTTCACCGCCCAGTTTTATCCACAGTTTTCAACGCGGTTATCGAGTCCAGGTGGATACCTGGAGCCAGGTTGTAACCGACTTCCGGACGGATTAGCGGCAACCACCGCCGCATGCGGGCGGTGAGAATCTGGGTCGGCGGTTTGCTTTTACAGCGCCCGTTCTTATCGATCGGGCCTCGGCGACGAGCTGAAACGAAATGGAAAGTGCCAAGCGCGCTTCCCTTCGGTTTTTTCGGTTCGGTTCGAGTTGTCTTCGAAGTTCGAAATATCTTTCCCTCCTATTTTTGAGCAAGGTCGATGATTTAAAATTCGAATTAGAATTTTTGTAGGGAAGGAAAGGGGAGAGATTTTCTTTTTTTTTTTGGAAAAGTTTGGAAGAAATGGAAGAGGCTTGTGAGAGAGGGGAACGAGATGTGGAGGAGGGGGAATGGGGAGAAGAAAGGCGGGTTGTTATTAGGAGAAAGCGGCCCCGAAAATTCATCTTTTTTTTAGCGCAGGCTTCTCAATCCTAGAGAAGTTTTCCTAGAAATTTCGAATCTTTTTCTTCTTCTTCTTCTTCTAGTAGAGATTCTTTGTTTCAAAATTTACATACCGAAATTTTAACCCATTTCGTCTCTAAATATAGTTTTATATATATATATATATATATGTACATATATTTTTCTCGAAAGAAGAGAGTACTTTCTTTTTCTTCTTCTTCTTCTCCTTCTTCTTCTGGATTCTTTGTGTGTTTCAAAATTTACTAGATATAATTTTATATATGTGTACATATATTTTTCTCGAAAGAAAAGAGCACAATCTTCTTCTTCTTCTTCTCCTTCTTCTTCTGGATTTTTTTGTGTGTAATTTGTGTCAAAATTTACTAGATATAATTTTATATATATGTATATTTTTCTCGAAAGAAGAGAGCATAATCTTCTTTTTCTTCTTCTTCTTCTTCTTTTTCTTCTGATAGAGATTTTTTGTATATTTCAAAATTTACATACCGAAATTTTAATCCATTTTGTCTCTAGATATAATTTTATACATATATATACATATATATTTTTCCTTCTTCTTCTGGATTCTTTGTGTTTCAAAATTTACTAGATATAATTTTATATATGTGTACATATATTTTTCTCGAAAGAAGAGAGCACCTTCTTCTTCTTCTTCTTCTTCTTCTTCTTCTGGTAGAGATTCTTTGTGTGTTTCAAAATTTACTAGATATAATTTTATATATGCGTACATATATTTTTCTCGAAAGAAGAGAGCACCTTTTTCTTCTTCTTCTTTTTCTTCTTCTTCTTCTTTTTCTTATCAAATTTGGAGGTTTGGTAGAAATTCTTTGTGTTCAAAATTTATTAGATATAATTTTATATATGCGTACATATATTTTTCTCGAAAGAAGAGAGCACAATCTTCTTCTTTTTCTTTTTCTTCTTCTCCTTCTTCTTCTGGTAGAGATTCTTTATGTGTTTCAAAATTTATTAGATATAATTTTATATATATATATATTCTTCTTCTTCTTATCAGATTTGGAGGTTTGGTAGAGATTCTTTGTGTGTTTCAAAATTTAGATACCGAAATCTTAACCCATTTCGTCTCTAGATATAATTTTATATATATGTACATACATATTTTTCTCGAAAGAAGAGAGCACAATACGCGCGCCACTGGTTGTGTTATTTTAATGAGCGCCATGTAAGTTGATGAAAGCTACTGTTAAATACAAGTACGATTTGGAATGAGATAACGACCTCCTTTCCAACCAACCAAGATTTTAATTGAGAGTTTAGGTAAACGGACAACTGTCGAATGATCGACAATCTTACTTAATAAAATTATATACGAGACACTTTTCTTCCATCCTCTTAGAGAATAAGAAAAATGTAAAAATTGATTTGAAAAAGAGAAATATTTCCACTCCACAGATGGTGGAAATTATTAGAAAACTTGCGATTATATTAATCTCGTCCAATTATCCATAAACGGTTAATAATTTCCACTTAAAGAAAGAGGACTTGATAACCGAATGATAAGAACGTGCGAATCATTACTTTGTTTAGTAAAAAGAAAAACAAAAATAACAACTCCTCACAATCGAGTCGAATTTCTCTTCCGCGAGAAAGAAGAATAGTTTTCTTCTTCTTCTTTTTCTTCTTTTTTTTTTTTTTTGCATCCAACAACCGTGGCGACGTTCCATTCGCGCACGCGTGTCTCGAGAATGTGTCTCCCGTCCGCGTCTCACGTTCTAAATCACGAATGCGTAATAGAGAGCGAGGAAAACGAGCACCTAAACGGGGCCGGGTGCTCGATCTCGGATAATTTCGAAATTCTCGTCGAGATCGTTTCCCGGATGGATGCAGGGAATAATTGTGCATTAAAAAACTCGGGATGACGATGACGAGTGGGCGGAAGGAACGATCGTTAGCCGGAGAAACGTTGTTGCACAATTATTTCGTAGGCACGTGTGTATATATATATATATAGGTGCATATAGGTGTGCACAGGTTCCGTCATGCGCTTCCTCTACCCTCGTTTTCGTCGGTTGAACTTGAGCCTTGAGAGAGAGAGAGAGGGGGGGGGGAGAGATATCCTCATGAATTTATCATCATTGGTCGTTAAATCTTTGTACCGTTTTTTTTTCTTTCCATCAACGGCCATCGCTAACCTGACCCACATTCAAAAATACCGAAGAATAATTCCGTTTCTTTGGTTAAAATCCGATCCGAAGGAATTCCCTTCAAACTTGGGAAACCGAAGTGAAATAATAAAGAAGATTCTCGGTATATGATAATTCCTCTGAACAGAAACTATATAACGTATATCTTTTTCCCTCTGATCGCGATTAAAAGGAAAAGAACACGAGATTCTCGACTCTCGATTCTAATTCAGAGTCGAAATATTTCGAAAATTTTCTTATTCAACGATTAATCGAAATTCGAAGACAAATCTCGAAACGTTTCGATTCACCCGTCAACCATTTTTCCTCAAAGATCCGTCACACGTTGCGCGTATGGGCGATTAGGTTTCGTGTAAAAAAGAATCGATCGATGCGCCACCATCCGTGCAAAGCGAATACTAAGGGAAGAAGAAGAAGGAGAAGGAGAAGGAGAAGGGACGAAGTCCCGGTTCCCTCGTCACGGAAATCAGATATCGGATGGCGACGCGGCTTCCTCCTCCTCGTTTCCCCCTTATTACTATTATTATTATTATAATACCGGTGCGCGTGTGGTGCAACCCTTTTGTCGAGGCGTGACAGGTGCGAGCGCTACGAGTGTGACGTAACGAGGTACCGTTATAGGAGCGCGATGCACACGCACGCATCGAGCGAGAAACCCCGAGTAAGAATGCGAGGCGAGCGAGGCGGCGCGGAACGGAATGGAACGGAACGGGACGGGACGGAACGGAATGGGACGGGACGGAACGGAACGAGGAACGGTCGCCGCGAAATTCTGTCCTCCCCGAGTGTTTGTGAAAGTGACATGGAGGAAAGGATGTGCGAAGGTAAGAAAGAAAGAAAGAAAGAAGAAAAAAAATAAAGAAAGGAAGGAAAGAGAGAAAAAAAAGGAGGAAAAGATGGGGGCATGCTAATGGTTACGCCGTTCCACTTATCGGATGGAAAGTTAAGAGTCGAGGCACGCTCTTACGGGGCGGATTATTTTTCGAAGGAAAAATCGCGAGAGTTGGAACCGTTTCCCCGAATCGGTCGGTACGATCGTTCCCCGTTCCCCGGTCCAACGATCAACTTGGTCACGATGTTTATCGCGCGTTTGTAATATACGTTAATTTGGAGAGGTTTGAGATGTGACGAGACTCACGTGTATTTGAAATGTATATTAATTTGGAGAGATTGAGCGTGTTTTGAGAAATACGTGCATTTGTAATTCGTTAATTTGAAGAGGTTTGAGATATGATGAGAGGTACATTTGGAGAATAAATTCGTTAATTTGGAGAAGTTTTGAGATGTGGTGAGATAAATAAAAATTATAATTTGAAATTATTATGTACTGTTAGAGATATATGACATTTGTAATTTAATAATTTAGAGAAGTTTGAGAATGTTTTATTATATTGGAGAAATTTTGAATTATTATTGGACTATTATAACATTAATCTCGTAATGTAGAGATATGTGCATTTATTGAAAGTTTGCGAATATAATATTTAGGAGAGTTTAAAAGATAAATAAAAATTGTATTAGAAAAATGTTGAACAAGTATAAGAATTAATAGAATGGTGTGATTCCAAAAAATTATGCTATAATTTTACCTTTTTTAATCAGCTGATTAAAATTACCTCAATAAATTACGAATCAAAGTGAATGAAATCGGAAAATATACCAAGAAAAATATATATTTTTTTAAATACCAATGAACATGAATCTCTGAAAACAATTCCAATTTATCCTCATCTCTGGACAAAAATTTTCAAATTTTGATCGAAGAATAATATTACTCGAATAATTTATTAATCAAAACTTCTCTCTCTCTCTCTCTCCCCCTCCACCCAAAAAAATTATGTAATTCAAAAGAAGAAATGATTTTAAAAAATTATAGGAGAGGAATGTACAATTTTCAAAATAGCTAAATGAGCGTGGAGAAAAGAGAGCGGGAGATAATTTTACACGATCTGGTTAACAGGTGGAAAGGGAGGGGGGGAGAGAATCGAGAAAGATCGGAAAACGAGATGCGTTTCGGATAATTTTATCTCGGCATTTGGCATTTTCTTTTTTTTTCTTCCTTCCTTTCCCATAGGCAGGGAAGGAACGGCAGGAAGCAGAAAGCGGGAAATTAAGGCAAACGCCGTCGCAACGCGGCGGAAAATTGATCTCACGTGTGGACACGAGCAACGAGTTCCAACTTTCACGAATATTCGTCCCGCTCGTTGAAAGCGGTTCGAAATCCGGATTCGACGAAAAGCCTTTCGATGCTTGCTTCTACCCCGTGGAAATGTGCACGCGAGTTCGTAACACGCGAGATTCGAACGATTTCCCTCATAATCTCGACAACGATTTATTTTTCGTCGCTCGATCGAAAACATCGATCGATCGATCGATCGATTATATCTCTTATGATTATCCCGCATATATAAATTTTATATTTTATAGAATTGTGAGTGTAGAATCTGGAAAAGATTATTTTCACTCGATCGATCGATCGATTATATCCCTGACGATTATCCCGCATATACAAATTTTATATTTTATAGAATTGTGAGTGTATAATTGGAAAAGATTATTTTCACTCGATCGAAAACATCGATCGATCGATCGATCGATTATATCTCTTACGATTATCCCGCATATATAAATTTTATATTTTATAGAATTGTGAGTGTATAATTGGGGAAGATTATTTTCACTCGATCGAAAACATCGATCGACCGATCGATCGATTATATCTCTTACGATTATCCCGCATATATAAATTTTATATTTTATAGAATTGTGAGTGTATAATTGGGGAAGATTATTTTCACTCGATCGAAAACATCGATCGACCGATCGATCGATTATATCTCTTACGATTATCCCGCATATATAAATTTTATATTTTATAGAATTGTGAGTGTATAATTGGGGAAGATTATTTTCACTCGATCGAAAACATCGATCGACCGATCGATCGATTATATCTCTTACGATTATCCCGCATATATAAATTTTATATTTTATAGAATTGTGAGTGTATAATTGGGGAAGATTATTTTCACTCGATCGAAAACATCGATCGACCGATCGATCGATTATATCTCTTACGATTATCCCGCATATATAAATTTTATATTTTATAGAATTGTGAGTGTATAATTGGGGAAGATTATTTTCACTCGATCGAAAACATCGATCGACCGATCGATCGATTATATCTCTTACGATTATCCCGCATATATAAATTTTATATTTTATAGAATTGTGAGTGTATAATTGGGGAAGATTATTTTCACTCGATCGAAAACATCGATCGACCGATCGATCGATTATATCTCTTACGATTATCCCGCATATATAAATTTTATATTTTATAGAATTGTGAGTGTATAATTGGGGAAGATTATTTTCACTCGATCGAAAACATCGATCGAGCGATCGATCGATTATATCCCTGACGAATTTTACATTGTATAATCGGAAAAAGATTATTTTCACTCGAACGAAAACATCGATCGATCGATTATATCCCTGACGAATTTTACATTTTATAAAATCGTGAATGTATAATCGGGAAAAGATTATTTTCACTCGATCGAAAACATCGATCGATCGATTATATCTCTGACGATTATCCCATATATATATAAATACGAATTTTAAGTTTTATAGAATCGTAAGTGTAGAATCGGGAAAAGATTATTTTCACTCGATCGAAAACATCGATCGATCGATCGATCGATCGATTATATCTCTGACGATTATTTCGCATATACAAATTTTACATTTTATAAAATCGTGAGTGTATAATCGGGAAAAGATTATTTTCGCTCGATCGAAAACATCGATCGATCGATCGATCGACGATTACCTCGCATATACGAATTTTACGTTTAATAGAATCGTGAATGTATAATCCTGAAAAGATTATTTTTCACCTCGGTTTCCCTCCTCGCGGGAGGAAGAGATTTTCATGCTTGTCGAGAAATCGACCATTGGACTCGATCGCGGCCTCTAAATCATCAACATCGCGGCGTTTACATCGTACGTAGGCTGATTTCACATGCAGCGGGATTGGATCGATCGGTACGAATGTTGAACGACACTCGTGAGACCTCTCGTGACGGCGAAATCCCGTCCTCCCGGCCCCTCGTCGCTCCCTCCTCGCGCGTGCACGAACGTGCCAACATCTTTCTCTGCCTACACGCGGCCTTATTCTCGGCATAGAACCGGAGAAGGAAGGACGCCTCGAAGAGAGACGTGAGAACGCTGACACACTGACTCGCTACCCCACATACCCTTTTGCCTTTTCAACGTGTTCGTGTTCGTGTTCACGGGATCGAGGGAGTGGGGATCGATCCGCGAGGAAGAAAACGTTACAGCTTCCGCTGAGCCCGCGGAAT
>NW_006263324.1:122915-123758 GCF_000469605.1 Apis dorsata | reverse complement strand
CTCTCTCTCTCTCTCTCTCTCTCTCTCTCTCTCTCTTTTTTCTTCGTCTTCCGAGATCCGAAATCGACCGAAATTTTTCCACAAGGAAAATCGAGAGAATCGATCGAAATTTTTCCATGAAAAAGAAAGAGAGAGAGAGAAGAAAAGGAAAGAAAGGATCAAGAGAATGGACTGAAATTTTTCTATGAGGAAGAAAGAAAGGGAGGAAAGGAAAGGAAAGAAAAGAAAAGATCGAAAGAATCGAATTTTTCCACGAGAAAGAAAGAAAGAGAGAGAAAAAGAAAAGGAAAGGAAAGGAAAGAAAAGAAAAGATCGAGAGAATCGATCGAAATTTTTCCATGAGAAGAAGAATGAAAAAGAAAGAGAGAGAGAAAAGGAAAGAAAAAAAAAGAGAAGATCGAAAGAATCGAATTTTTCCAAGAAAGAAAGAAAGAAAAAGAGGAAAGGAAAGGAAAGAAAAGATCGAGAGAATCGATCCAAATTTTTCCATGAGAAGAAGAATGAAAAAGAAAGAGAGAGAGAAAAGGAAAGAAAAAAAAAGAGAAGATCGAAAGAATCGAATTTTTCCACGAGAAAGAAAGAAAAAGAAGAAAGGAAAGGAAAGAAAAAATCGAGAGAATCGATCCAAATTTTTCCACGAGAAAGATCGAGAGAATCGACCGAAATTTTTCCACGAGAAAGATCGAGAGAATCGACCGAAATTTTTCCACAAGAAAGATCGAGAGAATCGATCGAAATTTTTCCACGAGAAAGATCGAGAGAATCGACCGAAATTTTTCCACGAGAAAGATCGAAAGAATCGATCGAAATTTTTCCACGAAAAAGAAAGAGAAAAAGGAAAGG
>NW_006263324.1:120409-122258 GCF_000469605.1 Apis dorsata | reverse complement strand
CGAGAGAATCGATCCAAATTTTTCCACGAGAAAGATCGAGAGAATCGACCGAAATTTTTCCACGAAAAAGAAAAAAGAAAAAGGAAAGGAAAGAAAAGATCGAGAGAATCGAATTTTTCCACGAGAAAGGAAGAAAAAGAAAGAGAGAGAAGAAAAGATCGAAAGAATATCGACTATCCCATCATCTATCTATTCCCCCTCGAATCGAGCAACTTGAAGAGAAACTTTCGGATCGTACGTATGAAAAAATTTGAAAATTCTCATATTATATGACAAAGCAAAATAGTAAATCGAACGATCTTGGCTTGATCGATCCATCTGTAGTAATCTTTCTTTCTTTCCTTTCCTTTTTTTCTTTTCTTTTTCTTATCGTCCATAAAATGATGCTACGAGAAAAATGCACGAGTCACCAAATAGAGACAGTGGAGAAAAACACAAATGGTTCACACATGTGCGAGACAAATTTTTCGAAAATTGTCACCGTGTTACCGTACCGATTATACACCACCATATACATATGTACATATACATATACATATATATATATATATACATACATATATACTTAAAATGTATATTAGTCACTCGATGATCCACTCGAACATCTCACAAACCTTTTCTTTATTTCTTCTCTCTCCCTTCTCCCCCCGGCCTTCCAGTCGTTTGTAATCCTATTTGGCACACACACTTAGCACTTATGCGTTATTATTCCTCTCCTCCTCCTCCTTCTCTTCCCTCGACCGGCGCGGACCGTTTCGACCGGGCTCGAACACCCTTGGCTCGTCGATGGATGGTTCGTTGTCGACGCCGATTCGACCAACGAGAAAAAACGCGGACGACGAAGACGGCGAGTGTGCCGAGCGGATTCGTTGTGAGGTGACCAGAAACGAAACGCAGTCTATATACTCTCCCCTCTCGTCGGGTCGTCGTCGTCTTTCGTCGGCTTTCACCAAAAACCCCTTCGCCGGGCCCCTCGCCCGAAAATTCAAATTCTTCCCTCCCCCTCCCCCTCCAACACGTTCTCCGCTTCGAGAAGAGGAAGAAAAGGAGGAGGAGGAGGAGGAGGAGGTGGAGGGAGGGTTTTTCGAAAAATCTCCATTTCGAGAAAGATGCGAGGCTTAAGGATCGTTTTCACGCTGGATTGAATTCGAGGGGAGGAGGAGGAGGGGGAGGGGGCGATAGTTTGAATGGCGGCTGCGGGCTCGACTTTCTTTTTTTTCTTTCTTCCTTTTTTTCCTCTCTCTTAATCATCATCGAACGAGTGAGAGAGTCACGTCAGACGACGTAAACGGAGCGAGATGAATCATGAGAAGATGTTTCGATACCGGATATCAACGAAAGTCTTTCCACGAATCTTGGAGTTTGAAAGAAAAATTGGGCAGGGCATTTCCTTCCTTTTTCTATTTTAAATAAATAAAGGAAAATATTCTATGAATAATTATAACAAATAAAGGAAAAATTTCCTGGAATTTTTGACGTGACTTTTTACAGAGTAGAATATTGGATCATGGGAAAAATGAGGTTAGGTTTTCTTCAACAAAGGAAAAATTGTCGTTTTGTTGTATCCTCCATGATCATAGAAAGTTGTTGTAAATATGTATAATTTGTGTATATATATATATATATAAATATCGGCTTGCCTCTCCCCTTTCTCTTCTCGAATACCGGAAGTGGAGCACGGTCAAGATAGCAGCGAAAGTTGCCAACCAGCGACGGTTCACGGTCACCGTAACTTTTTTAAATCCTTAATACACGGATTATATTCGATCGTCGAGGTAGATAGACGAGATCTGTGATTAAAAACGTGAAAACGTGGCGAGCGAGTGACGGACATCTTAATTACGAGAAA
>NW_006263324.1:116250-120403 GCF_000469605.1 Apis dorsata | reverse complement strand
TTCGTAAAAGAAAGCTGCCTGTATGGAGAACAATGCAAAACTGATAAATATGTATATATATATATATTTATATTTATATTTATATTTATATTTATATTAAATCAAATAAAAGAAAGATTCGTAAAAGAAAGCTGCCTGTATGGAGAACAATGCAAAACTGATAGATATATATATATATATATTTATATTTATATTTATATTTATATTTATATTAAATCAGATATTCGTAAAAGAAAGCTGCCTGTATGGAGAACAATGCAAAACTGATAAATATGTATATATATATATATATATATATATTTATATTTATATTTATATTTATATTTATATTTATATATTTATATTTATATTTATATATATTATATATATTCATCATTCATTGCGAATTCGAAAATAATTTTCGCTTTCGAAAGAATAATACGCGGAGGAGGGGATATAAAGAAATGGACGAATTGGGTGTACGAGCACATTTCGAACATGCAAACCCGCTCTAAATGCGGATCGTTGACCTAGATTCGTTACATTCGTTAGATTATTTCCACGGAGCGTGGCGAATGTCAAGAATCCGACGATATCCTCGACATATTTTTCCTCGCGGAAAAGAAATAAAGAGAGAGAGAGAGAGAGAGGAGGAAGGGAGTTTGGAAAAGAGAGGAATTATGTTACTCTTAGAAGACAATGGGATGGAATGAAACGATGCTCGAGCGATAAATTTCGAGATAGAGCCGGCCATTTCCCTTCTCCAGGGAAATTACGACGATTCGCGGGGAAATCAGATTCTAATTAACGCTTGTTGCCTTGTACCGTTAATTTCCACCGAGTGTTTCTCTCCACACTTTTCCCCGGCCGCCTCGTTCCCCGCCGGTTCCGATTCCGGAAGAAAGCCGAGGCCGGACGAATTTCGCCCAGGCTTGGAACGGTGAAATTGCGCAATTTTTCCACCGGCCGGTTGACGTCACCGGCCCATTCACGGCAGACCCCGTGTTCGGCTTTCACACGGATCTTGCTTTGTCGTCCCCGTATCCGCGCTACACCGCCTCTCAAAAGTAGAGGCGGCGGACAGACTGCGTTTTAACGAGTTGCAGTTCGCGTTTCGTATATTCTTCTTACGCCAATATGCTTTTCTTTTTGAAAACGATTATTCCATTCGTGTGTATATATAATATGTGTATATATAATATGTGTATATATATATACATATTATGTATTATATATATGTTAAAAAATTGGCATTCATAAATTATTTTTTTTATAGATGAGTTGCTTATTGATATTTGAGTTGCTTTTATTTATTATTTTTCTTATCAATGAGCTGGTTATCGTTCTTTTTTTATACATACGTGCTATTTATTTTTTTAAAAATAGTTATTCATGTATATATATATATATTAAAAAAGTTGGCATTCATAAATTATTTTTCTTATAGATGAGTTGCTTATTGATATTTGAGTTGCTTTTATTTATTATTTTTCTTATCAATGAGCTGGTTATCGTTCTTTTTTTATACATACGTGCTATTTATTTTTTTAAAAATAATTATTCATGTATACATATATATATATTAAAAAAGTTGGCATTCATAAATTATTTTTCTTATAGATGAGTTGCTTATCATCGATAAAATAATTATTCCATTCATGTTCTTACCGATTTTTATCCATTATTTTTCTTATCGATGAGCTAGTTATCGTTCTTTTTTTACTCATACGTGCTATTTATTTTTTTAAAAATAATTAAATATATAATTATATATATATTTTAAAAATTAACATTCATAAATTATTTTTCTTATAGATGAGTTGTTTATTGATATTTGAATTGCTTATTATACTATCCATTATTTTTCTTATCGATGAACTGAGTATTGTTCTTTTCTTATTTATTATTTATTATTTTTTATTTTTTTTTTCATGTAAAACATTAAAAAAGTTGGCATAATAATTCGTAAATTATTTTTCTTATCGATGTTAGATTATCTATTATTGTTTTCGTTTTCCTTTAAGCCAGTAACACATGTATATGTTATTTATTTTTCTAAAAACAATTATTCCATTCACGTAAAATATATATACTAAAAAAGTTGATGTGATTCGTAAATCATCGTTATTGTTTCCAACAATTATTCTATCCGATAAAACTATAGAAAAATTGAGCAATAATTAACATAATTTTCACAAACATTAAGTTTCATCGAGGAAGATCCTCCTCGCCTCACGATTTCCTATAATCAATTTCCTGCCAATTATTCATACGACGTTACATTATCTGTTTATATATTCATATAATAATTTCCAATTATTATCGATTTAAAGAGTGGATAAAACTCGATCCCACTGTTGTGGACGATAGTGTATCGCGTCGTCAGCGACTAGGCGAAAGAGGAAGAGAAGAGAAGAGAGAGAGAGGAAGCTTTCCGAACCGAAAACAATGGTCCACGATTGTTTTAAACAATTCCTCTCCCCCTGGTTGTTCTCTTTCATCCCCCCCTCCCCCAGGGTCAACGGCAGGCTTTGACATTGTACGGCGGATAAAGTAACGCGGAAAATTGACACGTCGATTTTTCTTCTTTTCCTTTTTCATTTTCCAATGCTTTCAATCTGGCGGGAAAAAGGAACAGTTTTCGTTTGAAACAGCCTTCAAAACAACAGTGTCTCAATGCCTCGAGTCTCTCTCTGCTGACAGCTCGATAATTTCTTTTCCTCTCTCTCTTTTTTTTTTCCTCTTTTTTCTTCTTCCTCTTCTTCTTCTTTTTCTTTTTCCTCTTCTTCTTCCTCTTCCTCTTTTTCCTCTTCTCCTTCTCCTTCTTTCTTTTCTCCTTCTTTTTTCTTTTCTTCTTCTTCTTCTTTTTCTTTTTCCTCTTCTCCTTCTCCTTCTTCTTCCTTTTCTTCTTCTTCTTTTTCTTCTTCTTCTTCTTCCTTTTCTTCTTCTTTTTTCTCTTCTTTTTTCTCTTCCTCTTTTTCCTCTTCTCCTTCTCATTCCTTCTTCTTCTTTTTCCTCTTCTTCTTTTTATTTTTCTTCTTCTTCTTCCTTTTCTTCTTCTTTTTCCTTTTCTTCTTTATCTTCCTCTTTTTCCTCTTTTCCTTCTCCTTCTTCTTCTTTTTCCACTTCTTCTTTTTATTTTTCTTCTTCTTCTTTTTCTTTTTCTTCTTCTTCTTCTTTTTATCCGGTTTGGAGGTTTGGTAAAGATTCTTTGTGTGTTTCAAAATTTACTAGATATAATAATATATATGTGTACATATATTTTTCTCGAAAGAAGAGAACACAATCTTCTTCTTCTTTTTCCTCTTCTTCCTCTTCCTCTTTTTCCTTTTCTCCTTCTCCTTCTTCTTCCTTTTCTTCTTCTTCTTTTTCTATTTTTCTTCTTCTTCTTCTTCTTTTTCTTCTTCTTTTTCCTCTTCTTCTTTCTCTTCCTCTTCTTCTTCTTCTTTTTCTTCTTCTTCTTCTTATCCGGTTTGGAGATTTGGTAGAGAGATGGAACACACTCCACACAAGTTTAGAAGAAAGGAAGCCGAGTTTCGAGGAATAATATCTTTAGTTTCCTCCTCACGAGGAAGTTAGTTTCTTCCCCTCGAGGGGAGGGAGGAACAATGCATCCATCCGTCCATCCATCCATATTGAGGAGGAGAAAATTCTAAGTTGAAATGGCGCGATGAGGGAAACGCGAGGCGGTTTTTTCTTTTTTTTTTTTTTCGAACGCTTGAAATTTCCACGCACGAAATTGCTCGCGCGTGGAAGAATCCGATTAAGGCACCGCCGTTTGACCGATTTTCTCGGCTGGCTTCGAGCGCCACCGAATTGTGCAGGAATTCGAGGAGCGCGCCGATTCACGCCCGATTTCACGCGACGCTTCCATTCCGCTTCCATTTCGACGCCCGATGATTTGGTCCTGGCACACTTTCGCCGAAATCGAGACGGATTATCGAGAGAAAAATATATTCTTTTCGTAAATTTCGTAATAATAACAAAGCGAGTGAAAATATTTAGAGGAATCTCTTGGTGAGCGATTTTAAGAAGAAATGGAACTGATTCATCCTGGCGAAGAAGGGAACAAAGGAAACGATTGTTGGGAGAGGCGGTAAACGAATGGAAAACGAAAGTATGTCAACCTGTATGGAACTGAAATATGCATAACGTTAAGATATGATTCATGAGT
>NW_006263324.1:113131-116029 GCF_000469605.1 Apis dorsata | reverse complement strand
TTTTTTTTTTTTTTTTTTTTTTTTTTTTTTTTAAGCGATTGTCGTTAAGCGGAAGAATAAGATATTTCGTCACGGTGATTTTTTTTTTTCTCTTTTCTTTCTTTTTTTCCCCCCCCTCCTCTTCGTCTTCTTCTTCCTCACCGATGAGAATTTTCAGTTACGTCACGCGTCGACATAATATAATCCTTGCGCATAATAAAACTGCATAATAATTTGTCATCGTACGCTCTTTTACGATAGTTACGTCACATACATAGTTACGTTGCGTTGATTCCCAGTCAAATAAACAGCAACACAGTTAAGAGCGTTAATTAGTTGAACTTCGAAGCTTTCACTGAGTTGCTTCACTGAGTGTAACAAGATCTTCTTCTTTTCTTTCTTTTTCTTTTTCTGTTTCCCTCTCTTTCTCTGTATACGGATTATTAGGCACGTCAAAGATCAACGAGGATTTAACGAGGATTTAATAAGAAGAAGGCGAGTATGATGTTATGCAAAGAAGAAAAAAAAGAAGGGGAAAAAAAGGAGAAGAAGAAAAAAAAATGTGGGGATTAACCCACATACGAAGCCGTATATCACTTTGAAGAAACGTTGAGAAAAGTGGTACGCCAACATTGTAATCAATAACACTATTCGTATTGAGGAAATAAACGTTTGAGGATGGGACACGCGTTAATAGAATTGGAAAATACCAGTTTCAATAAATATAAAATCCAATTATGCGGTAAAGTTACTTAACAACGCCATCCAGAATAATTAAACAAATGAGAAAACATCTTTTAGATTAGCTGCTATCTTCTCACTACGCGTTAATAGATTGTAAATTACGGTTTACGACTGCGAAAAAGATGGGCGAAACGATAGCGTCCATCGGCCTCGTTACATCGCCTCGACGATTTTACGCGCGTGAATTCCCCCAAAGCGATGCGACCACGCGCGCGTCACCACCGAAAAGTGGTGGGGCGGGGGGAGAGGGGAGGGGGGAGGGCGCGACTTCTCGTCGGGGAGCTGCAACTAGCGCCACCACGGCTCACCTTGAACCAACTTTCTCCCAGCCCGTACACCGGCCGGCCGGCCGCTAATCGCCGCGATGCGAACAGAGAAAAATGCTCCTCGCTCCTCGTGGCTTTATCGACTCTGACTCGATGCGGCTCAAAATGCTTGTGATCACACGCGCGAAGAAAAAGCAACAAGAAGGAAGGGAAAGGGGGGACGTATATCTGAACATCTGGCTCGATCTTTCGTTCGAAGACAATGGCTCGTGGGCGGCGAAAACATCTCGTCGCGTTCTTTCGATATCTTTCGCGATTTTGGGTCACTCGCTTTCTTCTCTCTCTCTCCCTCTCTCTCTTTCGTCGCGACTCGTCCCTCGTACGAGGACGTGGGCGTAACGTGCGCGAGTGTAAATACACACTGATGGATCGGATTAATTACCGCGATTGGATATAAATCTTCGTCAGGCCACCCTCGAAATTCCTTTTACTCGGAGCTGTTACCTCTCCGACGAGAGACGAGTGAATGAATTTATCGCGGTCGAAAATGTTTACGTTTACGTTTGTGCGCGGCTGTCTGAATTTCATTGTCGTTCCAGTCGTGTTTACAATCTACGTGTATATTACGTGTTTATATATCGTGTATATATACGTAATGTATCGTTTCGCGTATGGAAGTATGTTGAATGATAAACATTTCACGCGATGAAAAATTGAAAATAATGTATTCCTTCGTTCTCTTTCGTTCTTAATTAAGATGAACAAATAAAAATAACAGCGAATTAACTACTGAGAGAGAGAGAGAGAGAGAGAGAGAGAGAGAGAAATTTGAGAAGAAACGTACCGTGGCCCTCCCCACGTACGGTATACGTTCAAATGGAGTGAAAGTCGTACCCGTTTGTCGCAATTGACGAACCTTTCTCGAAATTCCATTCCACGCTTCTTACTCCCGTGTATCGGAGCTTCGATACCCATCCTGTAATAATCCATTACCGCCATAAACTTTTCTCCCCGGCTATAAATTTCCTCGCTGTTTCTTCGTTTTTTTTTTGCGATACGAATCTGGAGCACCTTCGTTTCGATCAAATCGAAGTAAAATATCGGTTATTTTTTGATCGTTGCACATAATTAATTTATCCCTTCTTTCTCCGCTCCTCGGTTAATTCGAAAGATTTTTTTGCTCGCGAGCAAGGTTGGGATTAGGGACGCATGAGAAGCTTGGAAGTGTCTCTCGTTCCGAGAAAAAAAAGAAATACGCTCGTGGTCGAAAATTCTTGGTCGAAAAAGAAAGAAAAAAAGGAAAGCACGATAGATAGACAGGATCTTAGTGTGTCAGTGTGCCTGTATGCTAATCGCTCGAAGAAACGGTTTTTAACGGCTGGACGGTATCAGCGCCATTGGCGCCGCTCCATTCCCCGAAGAAATGCCTCGAAGAAGTTGCGCTTTTAACGCGTCAATAAACTCGCTGCAAGAATTTGACGTACAAATTACACAGTACAAATGTTGATTCGATGATTACGAATAAATTACCCGAGTGCAAAGCTTTGATATAACGAACATATGACTCTATGCTGTGCCCGTTCGAAGAATGAATTTCCTCTTTTTTCTTCTTCTTCTTATTATTATTATTATTATTATTTATGATCGTTCCATTTCTCGTCGTGTAAAAAAAAAAAAGAAAAGAAAGGAAGGAAGAAAGAAGAAATAATAATAATAAAATTGAAATGGTCATGGTGACGGTTCACTATGGAAATTAATGATGAATACAGATGGATAAAAAGAGGAGAGTCGTTCGATGACTCGTGACAAATGACGAAAGCTAATTTGTAATTCCCTTGTCCGGATGAGGAATAGAGGGATACCACACGCGCTACCAGTCCGTTCATCTTTATCACTTCGCCTGGTTTTA
>NW_006263324.1:111577-112996 GCF_000469605.1 Apis dorsata | reverse complement strand
CTCTCTCTCTCTCTCTCTCCCTCTCCTCTTGATTAATATAATAGAATAATATGGATACTTATCGACGATCGGTATTCTCGAAATGACGTATTGCAATTTAACGTTGACGAGAAGAAATTTTCGACGATTCTTTCGAAAGAAATTTGAAAAATAGATTTTATTTCCTAATAATGGAAAATAAAGTTTTTCTACTCCATTTTTTTGTTTTTTTAATTTAAGCATCATCGCCTTCAATGCCTCGAATTGAAACTCGATCATATTATATTGAAATGGTTTGTATATGGTATACAAAAATTCGTATTCTGGATTTTTGAGAAATTCATTAGAAAATTAGCAAACAGGTTGAGAAATGTTGAGAATGAACAATTACTTAATTGATAAGCGAGAAGCGCGTATAATTACGAATGGTTCAATGGCTAATAAATTTTTATTATATTAAGTAAAACGCTTTCTTCCATTGTTTTCAGTCTCGATAGTTGGACGTCCCATGATCGTTAGAACCGCACAAGTACGAAAAGTTTCACTTTTCTCGTTACAATGCCGTTTTGCTATAAATGAGAAAATTATCCTCGGCCACTTTTCGATTTTTAGTAGGCAACGCCGTATAATGACACGTTCAACGGGATGGAAAAAAAAAAAAAAAAAAAAAATGAAATTGGAGAAACTTCGACGAACGAATCCCCCTCCCCCCCCTCCCCTATCCCAACTCCTTCGAACGAGACACCCATTTGTAAAATTGAAAGTTGTTACAGTTTCGAGGCTGCATATTCCATATCTATATCGCGGTTAAATTCGAGATAAGGATCGAACCCGTTTCACTTTGTGATCCCCCACACTTGTGTAAAAGCGTCGAGAATCGACCTTTCCCAACGCGCGAGAGAATAGGAGATCAGAAGAGGAAGGAGGCGGAATGATGGATGGAGGATTTCTCTTAGGCTGGATAGGTAAGAGGTAGGCGTGATCGTTTATCATCGTCATTGTGCGACGAACGAGAAGGAAGGAAAGAAATAAAGAGAGAGAAAAAATCGAGCAGCCATTTTAACCGATCAACCGGGAAGGTGGAAGAAGAATAATGCACTATTCACGATAATACGGACGATTTCCTTCGAGAAGGAAGGCGAAGAATTCGATAGAATTTATATTTCGAACGCCGTTTTCGAGAATATTTTTTATTTATTAAATTAATTTTGGGAAATTAAATTTAAATTTAAATTAATGATAAACTTAAATTTTAGGGAAAAAAAATTTTCTCTTCGATGGAAAATTTCGATAAAAGATTAAAACTAAATAATAAGCTTGGCTTATTTTCGTGTCGTGAGAAATACGATTTGACATTTATTACAGTCTCGTTTAAGTCATCGAGGCTCGCTCACTTTCACCACCTACGCGTAAATTTTCACCGCCCGCTTGTCGAACGAA
>NW_006263324.1:107951-111147 GCF_000469605.1 Apis dorsata | reverse complement strand
CCCACTCTCGTTTTTCACTTTTATTAGCGGCATACCACACCGTCTCGCATACCAATGCCGGTTAGTTCCGGTTACTCCTAATACGGGGAGGGGGGAGGAGATTAATATCGATCGAATGGGACAAGTCACTCTCACCACGCTCGCTTTCCTCCTTTTGCATCACCCACAGTGTCTTTTATTTTAGTCCTTCCTTCCCCTTTCAATCTCGAATTGATATTCGTTTCAGATCTCAATTTCGTTCTCTTTGTATCGCCGCGAGTTTTATTGTTGCAGGCACGTTTGAAAAGTTGTCCTTTTCCGAGAAAGTGAAATTGTATTATCGTTTTAATTTTTCTTTTTTCTTTTCCACTTGAAATTAGAAAAATTGCTGTAATCGAAAACAACGTCATTCTTTAATTTCGCCATTCTTTAATCTCTTGCAAGAATACTCTGAACTCACTTTCACCTGAGCTGCACCCTGTGCATCCTCGGGTTTCCTTCGAGCGTAAATAGAATAACGGACACAGCACGAGAAAGAGCTCCTCGACTTTCATACGAGGTATGCTGATCTGTGCCTATACGGTATTATAATTCTACGACACTTAAAAATAAATAAATAAAAATGTTCCATCTATGTAAATCGAAGATGAAAAATTTATTTCTGTATTTATTTAAATACGCGTAAAGTAAATAAAATTGAACAGAAATATATGTATATGTATATTTCTATCGTAAAGAACGTTATAAAATTGCTGCTATACTCCTTTCTTTAATCGTATAAATTGTTCACGTAGTCTATTCTGTTCGTAGATAAAACAAAGAAATTAAATCGACGAATTTAGAACAATTAGCGCCATCTCGCGTTTGGATCCGCGAAGCTCCGATTTGTTACTAGCGTAGCAGAATGTGCAAGGAGGTATTCGTGACGTCACGAACAGAAGACGTGCCACTATTTTTGGTTATGTAGCTCCTGATACCTTCCACCATTTCGACCACGCCACGTTGAAAATTAATTAACTGATGATTTTTTTAATGAAAATCTACACACTTTTAAGCTCGCATGTTAAAGCTAACGCCTCAGGCAATATTCTCGTTTTAATTTCAACCACAGATTCTTTTCAATTAATTATTCGTTAATAATTCGTACGTCATACGCGGATTAATACTATCGATACGCGATATATTTTTCATTAATTTATTATTATTATAACTTTTATTTATAAATAGGAATATATATATATCTGAAACGTGGTTTCCTTCTATATTTTCTCGTATAATTTTTATTCGTAATTTCTTCGTTTTTTGGAAGAATAAATCGATTGTTTATTACTCGATCTCGAAGTGTTCGCTCAATCTTCGTTGATAATTAATTAATAAATAATTAATTGAATAGAATTTCACATTAAAATTAATACGAGAAACGTGATTGAAGTTCCAGATTTAAGATTCAAGCTTAAAAGTACCGAAATTTTGCGTAGAAAATTTGTAATTAACGAATGTTCGATATGAGGTCTTCGATGTATTAAAACGTATATGATAACGTTAATTGTTAATAATTGTTAATAAATAATTAATTGCATAGAATTTCAAGTTAAAATTGATACGAGAAACATGTTTGAAGCTTAAAAGTATCGAAATTTTGCGTAAAAAATTAATAATTAATGAATTTTCCATGTAAAATGGCGGAAAATGTTTTCTATCCTTCTCGCACAATGCTGATTTCTCTGTCTACGACTTCGCATACCTCCTTGCACATTCTGCTACGCTAATAACAAATCGAAGCTTCGATGATCCAAACGCGAGATGGCGTTGATATCCTAAATTTTTATCGATTTAAATTTCTTTGCTAAATTATGAACAAAATATACTTAATTCTCTCATATATCGTACTTTATATACACTTTTAAATTTTTTGTACGTGTAAATATTCTATTATCTTTTTTCTAATATCTTTTTATTATTTTATACGCATCGCATTTATATTTTTTTCAATTTTTATACATCGTATAAATACAATATTTTATACATTTTTCGACGTGCCACGTCTCTTTCGATTATATTCTTCCGTAAGAAATTTCGATTTTGCATTGGAAAAGTATAAATGGAGAGGAAGTGGCGTGCAAAATTTTTTCGATATACCTGTGAAGAGCAAGTATATCGAGAACGCGAATTCTTAATTTCTTAACGTTTAATTTTTCTTTATTGTTTCGAGAATAGAATAGATACTCAAACGCAATTGAATTACGCAATTATAACAATCTCGATAATACAATGATCGTCGATTGTTTAGGAGCACGCGTTATCCGGTTTCTTCCCCGACATCCGCTTTTAAATAACGGATATAAGAATGCCACGGTCGCCGAGTTTTGCGTTAAAGTTTAATTATTTATTCACTGGACGCTCTTAAGGAGGTAGACCGGACATACTGTTGGTAATTATTCACGCCCGTTCGAAACATTTCTCCGGTATGGGTGAAGGCTTAACTGTTTTCCACGAGGAATTTTCTTTCTATCCTATTTCTAATCTTGATGATCCAAAATTTATCCGTTATCGAAAATTACATTGAATATAACGTGTATATAATATTTCGATCGATCGGAATGAATAAAATAATGGCAAGAAAGTCATCCGGACTAAAATGTGTTTTAGTTATTGAAATATAAATTTACGATAGAAAGCAAGTGAAATTTATTACTCTTTACTTTATGTTCTTCTATTATTAGTACAAATAATAGTTACACGGTATTTAAGAAAGATTGTCGAGAAAGTAATGGTTAAAAAATGGGCTTGGAAGAATGTTAATTATAGTTTCGCTGGCGTTTGGTGTTTGTAGGCAAAACAGTAGGTACTACCTACTGTACCGCGCGCGTTGTTGTCGGAAGAATTAATATTAAGAAGTAACAAATGAAGAAGAGAAAGCGTATGAGATACTCGGTGTTAAATGCTTTCATCCGGCTTTACGCGTATTTCAATTTTAAGCTCTTATAATACCTGTGTTTATATCCTATTAATTATATCGTTAATGACGACCGTGCATATATTTTCTCCTCGTTTAATAATTAACAATTTTTCCTCCGATCGATAAATATAATTCTTGACGACGTCGTTATTAAAAATCGATTTCGAAAAAAATTACGTGCGACATTATTATAACGACGAAGCGAATAATAAATAATGTAAGCATTAAAAAGAAAAAAACTCGAATTACCGCATTGGC
>NW_006263324.1:105115-107552 GCF_000469605.1 Apis dorsata | reverse complement strand
AGATACATATACAAGATATATATATATATATATATACACACACAAACTTCCCGTCTTTTTAGAAAGAAAGAATGGTTATTGTTATATCGTGCTCCCTTTCGCACGGTGGTAAGGCATCGTCAGACGCCGTCTGTCTCTCTCGATTTTTACGAGCACGATCATCGTTAAGATCCTCATAATCGGTTATTAGTCCAGTTTTGTACGTAAGGAGAATTCGCGCGCAAAACATAGAGTGATTTCACCCGAGGCAGGCAGACGCCGCAATGTTGGCAACATTGGCCACAATAGACGGAGTGGCGCAGCTTTTCTCCGCGTGGAATTCGAGTTACGTGTTACACAGGAGGAGAATAGTATCGGCTTCTCGAAGGCTCGCTTTCGCGAGGCCGCATCCGGAATCGATTGTGCTGGAAGACACGTAGAAACAGGATACGATCACTGACTCACCGGTCATTAGACCCGTTTACAGGCAGAGAACGCTATGGCTAGTAGTACGGCCATGTTCGTGTAATTTTACGGCGTGAATTTATGCACGATTAACGAGAGGCCTCGCACACGTTTCCTGGCAGGCGCATTAACCAAGGCTGCGATTAACTTCTTTACGGAATCGTTCAAGAGATTACACCGTGGAGATTAGATTTTTACACGTTATTAAATATATATTATTTATTAGTTGTAGCATCGTATTATTCGAGAGAGTGGAATAATAATTTTACTGGACACTGGCTTCGAATAATAGAAGCTAACCGGACAAAATTACGACAGAGGCAGATGTTAAGGGGGAAAAAATGCTTGTTAAAAAAAGATGTTATGGCTATTCGCTACACGGGATGTCCTCGACGATTCTAACCTATAAATTATCCGATAGATATGTTTACGCCAGATATGTTTAAGCCTAAACAAATTGGAAATTATAAAATTTAAGTAAGGAGACATACTGCATAACCGATTGTTCAAACATTGAAACGAGTTAAATAAATTGGCAACTAAAGTTAAGACTATTATTATTAACAATAGATAATCCATAAATAATAAATATCAATGATTAAGAAATCGTTAGGTGGCGAGTATATATCACGTGCGTTAAAATTAAATTTAATATAAAAGTTTAAAAAAAAAAAGTAGAAAGTTTCTACTTTTCATACGTTCGACTGTTATCACGTGGAACGATGTGGAACGTGTTAAAAGTCATTGACGAATCGTTACATTGCGCGAATTTCCAATATTCAAAACAAAAAAGCTTATCGATAATTCGTATCGATTTAAATTAAAAAATAAATCTTTTCGAGATGTTATAAAATTTAAATGCTTCTTAAAAAATTTACAGAATACATTTCTCCACTACTGAAACGTAACTGGCTTATTCTGCCTATATATTTAATCCATAAACGTTCAAAAAGAGAATTTAAAATTTTAATGTACACCTGTTAACACATCGAAACAATAATTTTTTTACACGTTTGAAAATGAATTTTATCCATTTTTAATATACATTATTCGAAGCATTCTATCGCGCTTATTCTTCTTCTTCTTCTTCGAGGAAAAATATTCCGGATACCGTGGATCCATTCACCGGTGGCTAATTACAAGAAACATCGCTAGATGAATCGGTAGCCCGTTTCGTGTGCTGGTGACTTGCTAAAATTTAATCTACTGCGGCCGTCTATAGAGGACGCTCTGATTCCTCGAGTAATCAGAACATGGCGATCGTGGCGGGAGAGATACGAAAATGAATTTCGATATACATAGCTGGGAGCAAAAGAGGCGAGAAGAGAATATGGCCGGTGGAAAACACTTATCGATCCTCGGCCTTGTTTCTTGGAAAAAGTAATTTTGGAAATGACACGTACCGCGTTTATTAAGCAAGAGAAAGTCGAGCAAATGTAAAAAGGAGCGTATAAACGAAAGTAGACTCGAGGTGAAGAAAAAAAAAAAAAAATTGCAGGCTTTTAATATTCCCCTTATTATTATCCCCATTATTTTCTCCCTTCTTCTTCGGTTTTTCGTAATGACGTAACGTTCGATTGGCGGATTATTTTTTAAAACTTGGGTCGAATTTCATTTCGATTCTTCTTTTCTTATAGTATATGGAGCGAGATAGATGGTTGGGCAGAGACGAGAGATTGATTTTACGCGGCTCAGAATTTTTCAAAACAAGTAAATATAATGCGTTCAGTGCACGGTTCGTATACACGGTTTATGGATCGTGGCCCATACTCGGATGCGATGGATACTCGGCCAATGGAACGTCCCGAATAATACTTTTTAGTTGCGCATCCTACACGAGAATTCAGAAGAATTCGTTTCTTCTTCGACCGCTTTGCTTTTGCGCAAAGATTATCGCAAAAGCAAAGCGGTGCGAATTGAAATTATTCGCTTTCAAAATCAAACCTTGGCCTATGCTTTCGAAACGATCGAATAATCTCTCTTGAAAGCGTAC
>NW_006263324.1:104110-104871 GCF_000469605.1 Apis dorsata | reverse complement strand
GGCGGAATAATTGAATTATTTATTCCTCTGTAACCGAAAAAAAATATATTAAAATCGAATAATCTCTCTTGAAAGCGTATATATTTCAAAAAAATTAAATTTGGTTATAATTTAAAAATTTTGAATTGAAATGGAATAATTGAATTATTTATTCTTTTGCAATCGGAAAAAAATATATTAAAATCGAATAATCTCTCATGAAAGCGTATGTTTCAAAAAAATTACCGAATTTGGTTTAAAAACTTTGAATTGAAATGGCGGAATAATTGAATTATTTATTTCTCTGTAACCGAAAAAAAATATATTAAAATCGAATAATCTCTCTTGAAAGCGTATGTTTCAAAAAAATTACCGAATTTGGTTTAAAAACTTTGAATTGAAATGGCGGAATAATTGAATTATTTATTCTTCTGTAAGCGAAAAAAAATATATTAAAATCGAATAATTTCTCTTAAAAACGTATATATTTCAAAAAAATTAAATTTGGTTATAATTTAAAAATTTTGAATTGAAATGGAATAATTGAATTATTTCTTCTTCTGTAAGCGAAAAAAATATATTAAAATCGAATAATTTCTCTTAATAACGTATATATTTCATAAAAATTAAATTTGGTTCTAATTTAAAAATTTTGAATTGCAATGGAATAATTGAATTATTTATTCTTTTGCAATCGGAAAAAAATATATTAAAATCGAATAATTTCTCTTGAAAACGTATGTTTCAAAAAAATTACCGAATTTGGTTTAAAAACTTTAAAG
>NW_006263324.1:100630-104100 GCF_000469605.1 Apis dorsata | reverse complement strand
GGCGGAATAATTGAATTATTTATTCCTCTGTAACCGAAAAAAAATATATTAAAATCGAATAATTTCTCTTGAAAGCGTATGTTTCAAAAAAATTATTAAATTTGGTTATAATTTAAAAATTTTGAATTGAAATGGCGGAATAATTGAATTATTTATTCGAAAAAAAATATCGAATAATCTCTCTTGAAAGCGTATGTTTCAAAAAAATTACCAAATTTGGTTATAATTTAAAAACTTTGAATTGAAATGGCGGAATAATTCCTTTAGAATCGAAAAAAAATATATTAAAATAAAACCAAAATTTCATTCTAATGAATAATTCTCTTTAAGACTCGAAACGAATCGATATTTCATCGAATGACAAAATTGGACATCCAAATGATTCTTAAAATCCGACAGATCTACCAAGTCTTCCATAATCATCCAGATTGCCACGAACAATTAATATGAAATAATTAAGCGCGTCGACTCGGTGATCGAGAATCGAGAAAAAGAAGGAAGAGATAAAAGAAGAAAAAAAAAATTATAATCGAGATCGAATCCAAGGAGACGCTTAAGAATAACGATGGAATCTATTCGTGTTGCGAATAGATTCGAATTTGACTGTTTTCGAAAATAAACGTGACGATAATTTCCAGAAAAGGATATTTCAATATCTGGAAATTCGTGGAGAGAGTTTCGAAGAGTTTCCATTCCGTATGTAATTTCGACGCAGAAACGCGCGCGGATGAAGTTGGGAAGGATGGATTCGCGTGATCCTTGGATCGAGAAATTATTTATATACGTTGGGAGCAAGCGTTGAACTTGATCCCATCGCTAGGCCTTGGCACTCGTGAACGCACGAAACGACGCCACGAGGAGAAAGTTTCGAAGGCAGGAAGTGAAGTAGGCCACGACTTTGACCGCTCGCAAGGTCCATACTCCCGAGCCACGCTGCTGCCGGTGCGCTTCCATCGAGCGAGTATACTCGATTCGACTCCGTTTCGATTGACACTGCCTGTCTCCCGGGATGGGAAATAAAACGACGGCTGTCGCCTTAGTGATCCGTTTACCAACAGGGGGAATCGTTTCTTGGAAAGAACGGGCGAAAAATCTAGGTAACAGCGATGGTAGGTGATCTTGCCAAACGATCGATCGTCCATCGATCTTCTGAAAATCGATGCTTCTCGATCGAAACGCTGTGAATAGAAAAAGAAAATTTTAATTCTGGCAAAAAGATATCGAGATAAACGTATTTATTAACTTACGTGACCTTATTGATGATCCTGGTATTTCTATACACTTCCCTTTCCCCTATTATAGCGGGGTCACCGTTCTTGGATACCTTGGAATTCACGCCTCTCTTCCTTCCTTTCCACTCTAAACTCTCCGTCATTCCATTAACGCGCCAGGATTATCCTATGATTTATTCAACGACTTTTTAGATATGCAAACGAGGATAAAATGAGAGAGCCCGTCAATTTTTTTGCGAATCAAACAAAATTCAAATAACATTTTGCGTGTGTGTGGATCTGTAAACATCGTTTTACGGGCGAAAAAGCGAAAAACGAGGGACGAGAAAAAAAGAAAAAAAAAAAAAGGAGCGTAGCGATGAGCGGAATTCATAATAAGAGGATCGGATTACATCATTCCGTTCATCGTTATGCAGAACACAAGAATGCCGATCCCTTATTGTCACTCGCTTAAATCGAATAATAAAAAAGGAAATCGATAAACAAGATAATTCCGAAAAGATACATACCGCGAAGTACGACTTCCCGATAGCACAACTGCACGTGGCCTCCTCCCAGTGGGTCAAGGTTGCTTTTCAATTCTGGAAAACATCAACTACGGCTACCGTTCCCCGCTCGACTCTGCGCACGTTTCTATTAATATTTTATCATTCATACTCGCGGTGAGAATTCGCGTGCCAAGTTTCTTCGTCGGCCTTCGTCGTGCCCTGGAAATTTTGTTTCGCGACAAATCGTGCTGCTTGTAATTTGGCAACGGTCCGGCGATATCTTTACGACACTTGTCCAAAAAAACGATCTATTAATAGCGCGCTCGTCGACACGGTCTATTTTCTGCGCGATGAACGCCAGCGGATTAAATAACGCGCACTGTAATACCTCTTTCCAAATCGACGAAGTTACTTAGAATTATTTATCGAATCATTGTCCTCTTCTCTCGTATTTTTTTGCGAAAACGATTTAGATAATAATATTCGATGCGTTGGCCATCACAATGTTGGTCATCGTAATATTTTATTTTATTACACGCGGTAAGATATTGCAGAGAGATAATTCTAGTAGTGGAGAAAATACGATGACAGGACATAAAAAAGTCGTGACGCATTATGAAACATATGTTTGAAAATATGCTCGAAACACGTTTATATAGGGGCACGTTTGAAAATATACTCTGTAACACGTTTACATTGCACAACGATACGAGGTTTTCTTAATGGTGTAATTTTATCTAAATGTATAACAATAACGATATCTATTATCCAACGTAATGTAGAACTTGTGTAACGTATTAAATTTTATCGTTCTCTATTTCATTCGCGGAGACGTCATCAAATAATATGAAAGAGTTTTATCTTTTAAAGTTTATACTTCTTCTTTTCTTTTCTTTTTTTTTTCCGTATTTATAAACATGATTGCGAAATTAATATTATAAACGTTAATAATAAGCTAAATGTACCATGAACTATGATGTAATTAATAAGAGTTTACTTGAGCTTAGAAAACGTTTTCGTTTACTCGAGAAATAACGTTATTACACAGATATTTATCCGTACATAAGTTGTCCGTAATAAATTTAAAAACTCCTCAACAAATCTGAAACGAAAAATGCAAAATAGACGATGTATCATAATGAAAAGGAGGTCACCTTAATTCAATAAATTCCCCCTTCCCTCTCTCCAAAAAAAAAAAAAAAGAAAAAGAAAAAGAGAAGCAAACCTTTTACGTCTACCATGTGCACCGAGCTGTTCGTTATACACCGCAACTCGGTGTAAAAACACACTGCCGAATTTCCAACGAGCATTCGAATGGGACGACTTTTTGCCCGCTAGAAAGTTTTCAGAACCGCCTCTGTCAGCTCTCGGAGATGGAAACGGAGTAAGCCGTACGTGTCCAGAGGCGAGATTGGAGAAAAACGGGGTAGACATTGGTGCACACGGGCAAAAAAAAAAAAAAAAAGAGGAAGATAGATCAGATTAAAGAAGATCGCAAAGATCGAGGAAGAAAACATGCTCGCTTTCGAGTCGGTCACGCATCGCGTGGCGGCTCGATCGCGAAATTGATCTGCCATACTTTCGCCGCGGATACTTGCCAGAAATCATCGACCTTCGCGGAGACTTGCACGGTCGAGATTCGTTTATTAACTGCTAATCCGATGATGAGCCGTGAAGGCGATCGACGTATGATCGACGTGAAGGCGTATGATAAAAATGAGTGCAGATAGAAGAATACGGATGTTGAGAT
>NW_006263324.1:88358-100406 GCF_000469605.1 Apis dorsata | reverse complement strand
CGCTCGATTAATCATTTCTCTTCTGGTAATTTGGGTTAATCTTCCCAAGGAATACTGAAACATATATATATGTATGCATTTATTTTTTTTATAATTTAAAAGATACATTCAGAATAAATATTTCTGATTGTTTTACGAAATTTTTTCGTAAATAATTTAGAGGTCTTTTCTCTCCTCGCTTCTCTTGTGATATATATATATATATATATATATATATATATGCGTTTTATAATATTTTTGAACGCTCGGTTATGTAGAGTAGATAGATAGTAAGTAAAATATCCAAATTAATTCCTGATTCATTATTTTTCTATATTCGATATAGGTTTTTATAAATTTTTTCCCAAGGAATACTGAAACATATATATATATATATGTATGCATTTATTTTTTTTATAATTTAAAAGATACATTCAAAATAAATATTTCTGATTATTTTATATTATTATTTATGAAATCTTTTCGTAAATAATTTAACTTTGGCGTAGATTAAAATGAATTTTTAACAAATAAATTACGAGTTGTTTGATCAGATAATATAAAATTTAAAAAATTTAAAAAAGATAAATTTACGTTCCACAATTTATAACTAATTATTAAATGATCGATATATTGGTTTATATCGACATCTATTATATTTAAATTACGATTATTATTAGTTATAAATTATTGCCCAAGAAAATCTATATATCCTAATATCTATGAATAATATCAAGAATACTCATATATTATTCGTGACTATACCTTATACCGCCTGTGTATAAGACGATTGCTCGCGACCACTAACGATCATTGATTAGATTCAATCAATGACCACGTCCTCGTTGCGTCTGGCCAATTACAAGATGAAATTAGACGTTGTTTAAAACATCGGAGGCACGTCCATTTGCGTTGATAAATGAATAAACTCCCTGCAATTGATTGATATAACGATCGAAAATGTTGTATTAACAGAATGAAACAGAAATACATTATGCGAGCAAGTTTCACGAGATAATGAAATTTTCAAACGTTTTCAATAACAAAGAAAAAGATTAATATCATCGAATCAAGGAATCCTGTAATAAATAAAAAGCATATGAAAAAAAAAAAATATAATTCTTCGGGACTGTAATTACTTTTCGGAGGAAAAGAGATCGGGAGTTGGAGAAGAAATCGGTAAAAGGACCGAAAATGTTTATTTGATTACGTCCCCGCACCGCGTCCTCCTTTCCTCGAGGAGGTATAGTTGGCAACGCTAGTTAACGCACACGCACCTGCACCGGCCTATAGCCGAGCGATAATCGTAGAGTAGGTCAGCGGAACAGCGCCTCTAGCGATCTGCGTTCCTCGACTCGTGTACGTGTGTGTTGCACGGCCGTTCCAGCCGTGTGTATCCGTGTGCCGCGTACACGCGAGCGGACGCTACTCGGGCCGTGTGTGACAAGAAACGAAGACGGGGCGATGTCGTCTGGACGGAACACCCATCCGACTTCCACTTGCCTTTTATCTCATTCGATTCCACGCCGATTCGGTTTGCCGTTTCATCCGACGGTAAACATCGTGGAACGCCCTCCGATGTTTCTGTTTTGTAGCGTGACACTTCGGTTCAAGATAAGGTTTCATGATTTCTTCTTCAAAACTTGAAATTTGAAAGACGTTGATGAACATAATTCTAGAGAAATTCAGGTGTTTAATATGGAATGTTTGCACAAATATTTTCATTCCAATCACTTTTATCGTAAACGTAAACTTCTATGAAAACTCTTGTTATTTAAATTTTATATACATTTGTTGCAACGTTATACTTTTATGTAATAAAGAACAGGAATCCTATTGTTCCATTGGATTAAGGAGAGGTAGTAATTTTCATAGAAAGATGACCAATTTCACGGAGGAACGTGTATTACAATTAAAGTTACTATATGCTCATTTAAGTAAGAAACGTGATCCTGGGAACTAGCGTAAAAGTGGTGTAAACGAAATAAATAATAGATTAAGATTCGTGAAAGAAATCAATCACTCGAGATGTTTCCCTATATATAAATAGAGTATAAAGAGAGAAGAATTTATCGAAAATGATAATCAGCCGGATGGGTGGAGTCGAGTGAGAGGTGCAGAAGAGCATAGAAAGTTGGTATCATGAAATTGCATTCCATAAAGAATGGAAAGTCGGTGCATAATCCTTTTCGTTATTCTTCTTTTTTTTTCTTTCTTTCTTTCTTTCTTTCTTTCTTTTTTTCTTCAACCGCCAGATGGAATGCGCGAACGTGAAACGAATTACATCGTGAAATACTGGAACGATTTCTGATCAGACTTTTTTCGCTAGAGGCGCTTCTGCGTACAACCGATCAGAAAGATTACGAAGAGTACGACGACCGACGACTGGGCTAGATTAAGACAACGAGGTCACGTGCCAGTAGTAGCGTTACGTATGAGCCATTCCAGGGGAAGTCAATATGATGATTATTCAATTTTTTCTTTTTCTTTTTGTTACTCTGAAAAATACCAGAACATTGTTTAATTAATGTTATTACTTATATAATGTCATCAAATATTGCAAACATCTTGAATCTTATAATTTATTTGTCTAGAAATTCAGAAATTTCTGCATCATTTATTTCATCTTTATCAATGATAATTCTAATTTAGATAATTGTTATAATTATACAAGAATAATTATTTCATATATATATTCAAACAGGTTTATAATAATTGCTAATCCATAGATAAATGCAATGTATAAATATATATTATATGTAAATGTAATAATAAATGTAATATATAATATAGTATAAATAAGAAAAATATGATTTGAATAGACTTTCTAATGTTTTATGAAATATTATAATTTAGAATATTATGTAAGAAACTTATATCGTTCAAAATAAATTAAAAAATAAATCAGATTTAAATATTAAATATTAGATTTATCAGATTAAATAATTTCATTTATCATGTATAGACAAAAAAAATATCACATACCAATTCAAAGCTTCTTTAAATATTTTGATGTAAAAATTCCTGCAAAAAAATTATAAATAATTAAATAATCTATTAATATAAATAATATTATTTTCTTTATAATAACAACGCATTATTATTTTATTATCAATCATTACGAATTCTAATTTTAAAAATATAGTAAAGATTTTTTAAAGATAAGAATTTATATTAAAAAAATAAAACGAGTAAAAAAATCAGAACGAATATATATTCAGTTCTTAACGCCTACAAATTGCCTACATAATTTCTAATAAAAATGAAACGACATTTACGTTAAAATATGCAGAGGCAAAAAGTTTTCGCAACTACTTGCTTGTACGCCTATAATTAATCGTGAAAATTGTGTCAGGAATAATTGCGAATATATAACATACGGAAGTAGAAATGTGAGAATGGCCGTTGGAAGAACGCGACCGATCATTAATCATAACATTGACACACTGCTAGATAGTAACGATTACAGAAAGCTCAAATATCAGCAGGTAGGAGATCGAAGCGACACATACTAGATGCGTGCGCACACAATGTTTTTCTACGATTTACAAGATGACGTATTACGCATCAAGAAACATAGTCTATATATCAGAGAAATAATTAGAATATTTTTACCTAACATTCTAATCGATCCTTTATAGATGAAATGCATACGACTCAAACAACTTGCTTCGTTGAACTCAAATATTAATTAATCTGTTTTTATTAACATCATTGATTTAGGTTATTATATGTAATTATAATTGTTTCGACGACAAAACGAAGATACATAAACATGTTTCTCTGAAATATAAGATTTTTTAATTAAAATAATTATATTCGTCATTTCAAAATTTTTTCGGTAATATATTCACCTTTCTTTTTATAATATTAAAATAATCAATATTTATTCATGCAAATTGAAAATTCGCTAATAATTATAGATTAACATACATATAAATCAAAAAATTTTCAAAACTTAAGAAAATATACTTGGCAACGTATTACGTATTATATTCCTACATTTACATCTATTTCCGTCTTTCAGGTATTACCGCTTTCCCCACTTGACAGTTGATCGTATGTATCAGCGACGTTGCGTGAAACATGATTGAACCAGAACCATACACAGTCCCTTCATCCCCTCGTAACGAGGCGAACGCAACAGACAGTGATAGTCGGTCATACGTGGCGTGCGTATACACTTATCGTGCTTCAGTATCGAAGCGAAGTCTGTACAATTCGACATTTATTAGTACACACGAGGCGAGAATATAAATAGCGAGTAAAGAGATGTATATTCCATGAGAAGAACAGAGATAAAAGAGAGGGCTGCAATTTTATTGTTAGAGTGCGTGCAAGTCGGTATGCTCAATTATAATTAAGTAATAACGTCAAAAACAACACGCGGCCTCAGTCGATCAGTAACGTTTGAAGCCTCGAACACGCTTGTACTAATTCGAAACTCCCGCCGTGCAGAGCGCCAATCGTTGAGCACCGTGATCATAGGTGCATACCCGCCAATCGTTCGTGATGCTGCACACGAGGACCCTCGCCGTCGCTGTAGCATCGCCTATCCTCGTTGAAAATGTCTTACCGTCTTGGTTACTTCGCGCGTCTAGCAGCCATGTTGTGTCCATACGTTCCATTGGTGACCGTGCCCTTAATCGTGGTCAAATATCACGTGAGATCATGCTCGAAAATTACCAGAAGATACGTGAAAAGTACAAGTGTAAGTATATGTTGCCACTTGCTGCAGCCATGTTACTTTGGTGTCCTTCTCAGTTCCACTAGTCTCGGTAATATTCTATCTCAATCATTCTTGTATGTGTTCTGCCGCGCCATTTGAGTCCGAGCATGCGCACTTATAAATACTTTGATATTTTAAATCGATGATAATGGCGCGAGACCTTGATAGTCATTTATACACGCGGAAATTATAATTGATACATTAATAAATTCCCCTTTTCAGGAAGTGTTTGATTTATTCTTAATCATGAAATTAAATACTTGTATCGATTGTTTCCTTGAAAATGTGCATATATTTACATATCTGTTGCATGAAAGAACATTATTATCAATTGCTTCTGGCAAATTTCCAAAATCTTCAATACGATGCATTGAATCCATTAAGAGTTCTTATTATTACAAGTACTAATAACCATGATTTATAGACTTTAAGATAACTATTATAAAATACGATACAATATTGAATCATTAAATTACAGAAACTACATTACTTAAATATCAGTTTATTGACGTGTTATTTAGTAAAATTATTAGAAAAAAATTTGTATATCAGAATTTATATTTAGGATTAATTGGTAAAAAAATCCAAAATGAATTAGGTAGAAAAATCTAGGACGGTAAGAAATATCTTATTTCGAGCATTTGCAGACTTATCATGAATTGAAATAGAATAATAATTTCGTGTGTTACCTTGCTATTTAGTTGAAAACACTTCGTACAAGGTCACATGTAAAATCACGCACATATCTTTATATCATATATCATATTCTGTTTTCGTATTCATCTTGAATTACTTATCTGATGATCTAGAAACATTAAACAGGAAAAAATTATTATTCTGATTTCAAATTATGCTACATAAGATATAAAAAATGATAAAAGATATAATATTAAATATCACAATAATAACTCTTTAATTTATTTATTATTATAACTGATTTTATTTTTAAGAATTATTTTTCATATCAGATATTTTCCAAATAAAGATGATAGAAGTGAAACAAATATTTCAAATTATTATTTTTTATTTTTATTTCAAATAAAATTTATTCAATTCCGAATTTAAATAGAAATTTAATTAAAATATAATCAATTTTTTTTCAGCTAAGAAACTTCCCCAAGACGTGAATCCAAAAGGAGTATTTTCTTGCAATGAGCTTGACTTGAAAGAAGTCCAAGTATATGGATTTGATTATGATTATACCTTGGCTTGTTACAAGCCATCCATGGATTATTTACTATATAATCTTGGACGTGATATGCTTATTCAAAAATACAAGGTATATCAAAATATAATATATGTATACATATATATATATATATACATTAATTTTCTAATTATTTTTTTCAATTAACGGAAAAAATTCTCTGTATACAATACAATCAATCGTGAAAACGTGCGACAAACTTTCAAACTCGGCAAGATTACTAATTCAAACTAGGGAACGAAACTTTCTAACTCATTTCTGCTCGCGAAATTTAGTTCATCAAGAGTATTTTCTCGAAAATCAAACGACAATTACGGCCGAACGAGAATTTCAATTGAAACTTGACGCAAACTCGTTTAATCGGCTGTACAGTACCCCGAGGGAATCAGCAGCCTCGAGTACAAGAAGGATTTCGCTGTTCGTGGCCTCCATTATGACATCGAAAAGGGTCTGCTACTAAAACTCGACAGCTTCTTGCAAATTCAATTTGGCGCCGTTTATCGCGGTTTACATCCAGTGCCCGACGACGAGGTTCTTAGACTCTATAAAAACCGGATAATACCAATCGCCTATGTAGAGGCACCACATAAACATTCTCATGTAAGCATACTTGAATGAATAATTGATAATTAATTAATTATAAGTGCGATGCCCTTCCTTTATGAAAGAAATTATTGTTTACTATTGCGATTTCTTGTGTTTCTTTATTATCTGTAATTATTATCTTCCTGAAATTATAATTTTATCTTAATATTTTTATTTTTGTTTCGATATAGAAATTTATGATATTTTTCAACTTTTTTTATTTTCCATTCGTGACTATATCCGAAACATATAAATATATAAAATATTTTAAAAGGATAATATAAAAAATCCAATTAACAATAAAATCCAACTAATAATATGAAAAGATGCATGAATATATTTTAACTTTCTTTTAAAATTTTTATTATCTATATATATATATATAGAACTTACTTACTTATAATAATTGAAGTGACTATTTGTTTGTTTTTGTTGCACGCATCAACTTGTATGTTTTTCATGACGGATTTTTTCAACATAAAATATAGAAAGTAAGTATTACATTGTACTTCTACATATATATATATATTTTTATATGTATAATGAGAATTAAATTTCTTTTAGGAAGCATTGCACCGGACAAAAATGGTTCAATTGGCTGACTTATTTTCGGTACCAGAAATGGGTCTTCTATGTAACGTCACGGAATATTTCCTTAGAAATCATATTGATTATCATCCTGAAATACTTTTTAGAGATGTAAAGGTAAAAAAAAAAAATCTGTACAAAAGTTAAAGAATTAATTACAATGGTTTTTGATAAAAATAGATATCATTATTTCTTATTTAGAATTCTGTACAAAGTTGTCATCCTATAATGCATGGAATGGTGGTAAAAAATGTTTCTGAATATTTGGAACAAAATAAAGATTTGAAAAGATTTTTTGATCGACTTAAAAGAGCTAATAAAAAAATGTTTCTAGTAACTAATAGTCCTTTCCATTTTGTGTAAGTATTATAATGAATGATAATAATAACATAATGCACAAAATACTATATACAATTAATATTATTTTTTAGTGATACTGGAATGAAATTCTTGGTTGGTGATGATTGGAAAGATTATTTCGATGTAGTAATAGTACAAGCAAGGAAACCAAAATTCTTTACAGAAGAATCTCGACCTCTTAGAATATATGATGAAATTAATAAAACACAACTGTGGGATCGAGTTACTAAACTTGAAAAAGGAGTTATCTACCTTGAAGTATGTATAAAACGTTTTACATTCTTTTTTAATATCTAGGATTGATATTAGCTTTAAAATCAGGGCACAGTTAAACAATTACAAGATATGACCGGATGGCAAGGACATCAAGTATTATATTTTGGAGATCATCCTTATAGCGACTTAGCAGATGTAACTTTGGAACATGGTTGGCGAACTGGAGCCATAATTAAAGAATTAACGGTAAATTTGCAATGTATTTATAATTTATTATATATATATGTATTTAAAATAATTATTTGTATGAAATTTTTATTTAAATTTGTTATTGTTCATAAGAATTATTATTTTTAAAAATTGATTATTCAAGATATTATTTATATATATTTATTATTTATATAATTAAGATATTATTTATATATATAATATATTATATATATATATATATCTATTGTATATAGATAACAGTATATTTTTATATATTACAGCATGAAATTGCAACGTTAAATAATCCAAAATTTAAAGAAAATGCAAATTGGTTACAAATGCTAACAGGATTAATTGAAGAACATCAAGATTATGAAGGGCCAGATGTACAAACGATACTCAACGAATGGATTGAAGAAAGAGATGAATTAAGAAACGAGATAAAACGAGTATTTAATAAACAATTTGGATCTGTATTCAGAACATATCATAATCCTACATATTTTTCAAGAAGACTTTTCAGATTTGCCGACATTTATATGAGTTCAATTACGAATCTGTTAGAATATTCAACAAGTCATACTTTTTATCCAAGAAGAGGTGTAATGCCACATGAATATACAAGTTATTTCGTATAATATATAGTTCTAATATTTTTAATTAGAAGCATCCAATGCTTTAAAATGTGATAGAAATGAATCAAAAATCAATATTTCAATTGAAAATTCTAGAAGAAATAGAAATATTAAAAAATAAATATTTAAAACGCATTTGCGTTTTATGTAGATAAAAAGAGAATATTAGACTGCTTAATATGTTAATTTTGCGAAGAAGTATGTTGTTACATATAACATATATGGATAATTTTGTTTAGATAAAATATTATAATTATATAAAAATATTATAATATATATTGATTTATTAAAAAATTCCATTACAAAGATTCAAAATAAATAAATCTATATACATTATGTTTACAGGTATTGTTTAAAATATCTAAAAATTGCTAAAAAAAAATAAAATAGTAAAAAAAAAAAAAATCTACGTAAAACAAAAAATGTACTACACTTTCAAGATTAAAAACTGTTCTATTTGATTATTTTTTTCTTTATGGTAAATAGATACAAGTAATTTATTCAGGTACAAAATTCGTTACACTAATTGTAAGTGTTAAAAATAATATTCATTATCAAATCGCAATATATATGTACTATAAATATTGTAAAACAGCCATATGAAAATTGTTCTATATTTTGTAACAAAGTACAATGATATATATATGATAAGAGAATATAAAAGTTGAAGTTAATAGGATTGTTTCTAATAACTGTGATTTTAATTTCAAATATAAATTGATTCTTTTATATTTACTACCTAAAATATTTTTGCTGCTATGAAAAATAGGAGTCTTTTTATTTTTTAAGTATTCATTTATTTTAATTTCAATCTTTTTCGCAAAATAAAAAATATTTTCTTATAATAGCACTTATAATATTCAGTAGAAAAGTATATTATATAAAAGTTATGTAAATTATCTAAAAAATTTTTGTGAATTTGAAATTTCTGAAAAAGTTAACTAACTATGAGGAAATCATTCCTTTAATCGTAATATATAAATTGATCCGAGATTTTATTTTTTTATTCCAGAGTAAAAATTTTTGAAAATAAAATAAAAAAATATTCTACATATTAATGTTACTTAGTTTAATATTTATGTTATATGCAAAGAGAATATATATATATATATTTACATTGAATTATATTATATTATAATTAATATAAAAAAGAAAAATTGTTAATATTTTGTTTATCAGAACGGAATAATGTTTCTTTTGTTTTGATAACGAACTTTTGTTTAAATGCAAATGTGTTCAAATGTATATGAATGATCTGATTAATCAATAAAAATCAATTCCAAATCAAAATCCAAAGCTAGTATGATGTTTTTTCCAACATGAATTTAGCATTATTTTACTCTTTGATATTTTATTTTTCAAAATTTTTTATAACATTAATATCTATTATAAATTAAATTTCAATTTATTCAAAATAATTTATTATATTTATTTAATTAATTATATTTTTGTATTATTATTTTTTAGAAATTAGAATTATTTAAAGTTTAATAAATGCTGTAAAAAAATAAAATTGTAAAATATAAATATTACTATATATATATATTATTTTAATTGACTTTTATTAATAATAATTAAATGTTATTATTTATTATACTATTTCTTCTCACAGATAATATTCTAATTACATCAATAATTATAAAATTTATGAAATATATCATAAAATATAAATTGAAAACAAATAATAAAAAACTAATGTTTTAATAAAAGTTGTATAACAAGTATAAAAGTTGATTCATTTTTACTATGTATTATTTTCTTAAAATTTTTATAATAAAACAAATATAAAATAATTTAAATAAAATCCAATCAAAACTAAGTTTATAAATTATTAAATAAAATAAAATAAAGTAAGTAAAATTCAATATTTTTTACTAAAGATAAATTGTAAATGTTTTATAACATAAATTAATTATAATTTTATAATAATAGCTACAATTCATGTTGGATTTGATAATAAAATTAAGCAACTATATGAATCTAAGAGCATTATATGTGTACAACATATATAATGTGTCATATATGAATGTGTATGTGTATATATATATATATACTTATATACATATATATAAATTATAATATTTATAAATTATTCAAATATATTTAAACAAATATCAGAGATACAGTATATTTACATAATGTTCTCTCATACTCATGCAAATACAACATACACACAGCACTGTCTTATGTATATTTTATCATCGAATACAGTCAGTCCACAGTATTATTTATTTATATACTTGAAGTATCTGTATTCGATGGTTATATTATGAAAATGACTTTAATTATATTTACTTCATCTAATTATCGCACAATTTCAAGCTAAATTTAATAATCCACAGCCAAAGGCTGTTAGGTAGCATATTTTCGGCATACGTTCTAGAGTTTTTTTAAAATGCGACTTTAATCACGATTTTTATTTCGTATATCAATGGTACGAAATCTATATCTATATATATAGAATATATATTTATATAAATATTATTATATTTATTATATATAAATATATATATCGATGATAAAGAATATTAATATTGCTGAAAACTAATTTTATGTTCAGTCTGCATCAAATATGTTATTCAGTAAGTCAATTATTCAAAATTATTATAAAAATCCATATATTATAAATTATGAATAACGAATTAAATTATGTGCATGCATTATTTACATTATGTATATGTTAAATTTCAATAACAAGTTATGAGAAATGATAGTAAGATAATTTATATATGATTCAGATAAGAATTTAATCATATTTTATAATTCGTTTTAATTAATTGTCACTTTTTTGACTTACTGACCAATTAATAATTTTTCACATACAGTCTTCTGATTCCATGCAGATGCAAAACATATAACTACCGACGAGGTAGATTAGCAAAATGAAATTTTATCTAAAATAGCAAAAGTTGTGTCGCATACATAACGACATTATGAAATCACGAATTTTATTTGAGCTAGAACCATAAAAAATGAAAGAAATAACTAATTAAAATGGAATTTAAATTGGAAGGGAGATCCATGGAAGTGATGAAACTCTTGGTAGGGATTAAATCCTTGTTGATGTTTTCCTGATTCAGGATCTAATGGATCTTCTCCTTGATCAAATTTTGCTCTTTTTTCATCATCAGTTAATACTTCTTTGGCAGCTGCAATATCAATAAATCTTTTTTCTGCTAGTTTCTTTTCTTCTCCTTCTTGAAAATTATCAGGATGCCACTTTTGTGCAGCTTTTCTATATGCTTTGATAATATCACGTTTAGATGCTGTTCTTGGCACACCCAAAATTTTATAATAATCTCGAGATTCAGAAAGTTTTTGTCGTTGTTGTGCTTTATGAAGACCTTGCTTTGCTCTTTGTAGACTCATATCAATTTCTAAAGCCTCTTTAAAATCTCTAATAGCTTTTTTAAAATAATAAATATATTAGTAAATTATATTAATAATATAAATCTATGTATAATATGTTCTCCCATTTTAATCTTTATATATATTTGTTTTTTAAACAATTCATTATTTGAAAAAATATTTTAAATACT
>NW_006263324.1:83002-88124 GCF_000469605.1 Apis dorsata | reverse complement strand
TTTTTTTTTTTTTTTTTAATTAAAAACTTAATCTACTTTTATAATTCATCAGTGTAATATATATAACATTTAATATTTAATTTTGTTAAATATATATGAAAAACTTATTTCATGTTTATAAATAATTATATATATTATTATATTAATTATATATATATTAATATATAATTTTAATATATTAATTATTTCACAATTTAATGATAATGTCTAGACAAGATTTGTATTTATTTATATTTATTCAATGTATAGTAAGCTTTATATGAAAAAAATTTTTTTAATAATTTGGGAGAAAATCTTATGTAAGCATTGCATAAATTAAAATACTTATGACTATAAATATTATAACTTACCATCATCAAACATTTCAGCAGCAAGATAAGCTTCTGCTCTATCACAATATACTGCAGCTTCTTTTCTTATTTTTAATGCTTCATGACAATTTTTAATTGCCTGAGTTGGTTCCTGATTACTAGTATAACATTTACAGAGATGCTGATGAGCAAGGAAACGTACATTGATTACTTGTGGTTCAAGTTTAAGTATAGGCAAGGCTGAATCTATACAATTAGTATAATCTCTTTTATCCTCATATTCTGTTGCAGATATTAATAATTTTGCTACCTTTTTAACTTTTTTATAAAATGAAAAACATTTTGAATGTTCTGGATCAAGTTTCAAACATTCTCGAATCTCCCTATATATATACATATTATATATACATATACATATATATATATATAATTTTAATTGCATAAATTTAAATATGATATTATATAAATAATAATATAGTGACTTATAATATTTATATCTTATTCTTACTCACTTTAATGATTCTTCAACTTGTCCAAGACGATAATGCAAAGTAGCTAATTTTAAAAATCCTTGTGTATTGTCAGATTGTAATTTGGTTGTAGAACGTACATCAGAAATAGCACTAATATAATCTTCAAGTACTTCATATAATTCAGCTCTACGTTGTCTAAGTTCAGCTGACCATGGACATACTTCTATAACTCTAGTAATTTGTTGCACAGCTGCTGCATAATCACCATTTGTTTTTAATCTGTCTACAACTAATAAATCTTCTTGGGCAGGTGCTATTTTATATAAGGCATTATAGGCATCTGAATTTTGTGGTTCAATTGCTAACTACAATTGGGAAAAAGTAAAAAATTGTAATATAATTATATGTGAGTAATAAAAAATATACTAAAAAAAAAAAATACATTACAAATAAAAAAAAAACTTACCACATCTCGAAAATCTCCTTCTGCTTTTTCAAACTGAGCTTGTTTAAGTAATACATTACCACGTTGTAATCTTGCAGAAGTAAAATCTGGTTTCAATTCCAAAACTCTATCAAGATCAAGAAGTGCAAATTTAGCTTTACCTAATGCTAGATATACTGTGCCCCTTTTATAATATGTCAAATAGTTATTTGGATCTCCCTCTACAAAAAAAAATATATACCAACATTTAAATTTTAATGACAGATTTTATTTTTTATAAATCAAAAGAAATCAAAAAAATAAAACAAATGATTACAAATATAACTTACCAACAGCTGCATGATAATGTGACAGTGCATCCTGTAATTGTCCTTTTGCTAAAAATTCTCTACCTAATTCCAAATGCCTGTCAATTTCTAATTGAGAAACACTTCCAACCACTAGAATACAAACTCGTTAAATGTTATACTGCAAAATAGACATTTAAAGATACTTTAGGTTAGGATTAATTACCATCGAAAGACAGATCCAATAAGACCAATAATAAACCACAATGATACATGACTGAATAAAAAGAGCGAGCCACGATAATATGAATATTTCAATACATAAGAAAACAAAGTTGCTGGCTTTAGAAGCCTCTATCTAACCACCCGATATCACAAAACTGTTCAGCCACGCCGCCATTGCAATCGTGGTCTTATATGATTGGTCCAAGTTGCACCAACAGGATTGACCTTTCATCATTGGCGCCCACAATCCGTTATAATGTTTTAAATATTGCATTTATAGTAAATACCTGTAGATAACAATGATTATTTGTTTTCTGAATCATAATTAATATAATTAATACAGGACAATCAACAAAAAATTATTTCGTTTGAAAGTTTATATAAATTTATATTCTAATTTTTTCCAAAGTAATCTTATTTATAAAAATATTACGAATATAGAATTGTTAAAATCAAGAAATTCATGTGTGAAAATTTATTGAATAAATATTGCTCATCTTCTTTTTAAATATATAAAATAATAAAAATACATACTCCGTAAAATTTAAAAATATTAACATATATGTGTTTGTAAATGTTGGAAACAAATCTAAATTATCTACATATATATATATACATATATATACATATATATATATATGTAGTTAACATGTAAATTTTTAATAATTATTTAGGATTTTTTTTTTTTTTAAAATTTAACTTTTTTTCTTATATCCGAAAAAAAAAATTTTTTTTTTCGGATATAAGAAAAAAAGTTAAATTTTAAAAAAAAAAAAAATCCTAAATAATTATTAAAAATTTACATGTTAACTACATATATATATATATGTAGTTAACATGTAAATTTTTAATAATTATTTAGGATTTTTTTTTTTTTTACAAATTAACATTTCTTCATATATCCGATAAAGATAAATTTTTTGTAATATTTTTTAATATCATTACTACGGATATAAAAACACACATTATTTTAATTATTTTAATTATTTTAAATTAAAGCTCTATGAATTAAAATTGTTCGGTATAAAAGATTATGCAATTTTTTAAAATATAGAAAATAATTACAGAAATAGAAATATATTTGCAAAAAATATAAGTAAAAGATTGATGAACATATTTGAATATTTATATAAATTGTAGGGTAAAAAAGGCATATACATATAAAAAGATTCTACACTGCATAATCTTTTTTTTTCTTTATTATACGGTTCATTTTATAGAGTTCTCCTGTCACTGCATAATACTATAAATAAACGAATGAATCACTAAATGAATGATATTTAAATAATATGTGATCCATCGTCTCATATGAGGTATTTGTAACAATATTGACACTCTACATCATTCTTCACAGAACACACATGTTGCTTTAACTAAACGCAAGATGCATATTTCCACAATGCAATCGTAACTTATTGCTAATGAACGACAAGTGTTTGTGTATACATATATATGTGTATATATATATGTATATATATATATATACACACTTTATAGGTTAAGTGTGACTTCCCTTTTAAATTTCAGACACTTTATTTTTATTATTTCATTCAATAGCCGTACGACGTACAGTTGTTTGCAGATTTTTTTTTCCTACTTCTCATATTTTTCTCGGTTCACCTAATGTAGCGTGTAAATGTGCAATTATTAATTAAGAGACCGACAGAATGGTACATACACCGTTCCTTAAGTCCTTCACACTTTTGCCATTTGCTCGCCATCTCAGTGAAGTAGATATATAGCAGTATCATTAGAGTTACAAGTGAATGATACAATGAGCGTCATTCGCCGTAGAAAAATGAAACACAGCCATTGAGACTCATATTAAGAAAGCACAAAACTTGTTGTGCTTTCTTTAAAGTTTGTTCTTTCTTTTTCTTTCTTTTTTTCCTTTTATACACATCTTGTCTGCGTTCTCGATTCAACGACAAGCGACGCTTCTCGATTAAATAACATTCATAAAAGTTAGAAGACATTTTTTTTGCCATCCCACCTAATTTTGCTCATATTTTCCACCTACGCGTGTGCTCTTTTCATTTCTTTCTTTCTCTCGTTTACTTTCTCTCTTTCTTCTCTCTCACATTCATATCACGGGCATACGATAACTCAATGTTTTTTTCTTTAATCTTTTCTTTTTCCTTTGAGTATTAATATTTTATCTTTTTCTTATTTTAAACACAGAAAACTGCTCGAGGTAGACACACAATAAGCGCATACAAATTTTTCTGTTTCTCACCAAGAGCAAATCGAACAAGTGTTCATTTAATTTTCCGAACATGAGTAACATAAAAAATATGGGAAAAAGAAAACTATGACCTACACGCGACAATTGTATTCGGTGTCAATTCCACATGCACCGATCTTTATCTTTGACATTGTAACATGTACATGTAACATGGATTACAATGTTTCTCTCTCTCTCTCTCTCTCTCTCTCTCTCTCTCTCTTTCTCTCTGTCTCTTTCTCTCCCTCTCTCTCTCGCTCTTTTTCTCTCGCTTTCTCTCTTTCGTATGTGTGCTTCTTTTCTTAATAATGATTGCAGTCACAGTCAAACGCCACTTTTTTTTTTTTTTTTTTACATAATATGTAATGAGTACTATTCTTACCCCCTCCCCCCTTCTCTCGCTTTCGTTTTTTTCACACTTTAATTCTTCTTACTTTAATTGATCTTTGTCTAATCATTCCATTCTGCGTAGATCCATAAAAGTTTCCTAAGGCTGCTCGTCCGATATATTTTAGAGGACTAAACATAATATTTAAAGGTATTTATACAGTACAAATATATAACTGTTCTTCTTAAGAGAAGTAACATAAAAAATAAATACTTAACATGTTAATAAATAGTCTCGTTTATTATATCATCTTCCTATTTCTTCTAAAAATGCTAATACGTTCTAAATCATAATACCGTACATGAATTTATACATTTACCAGTTACGAAACGGTGGACATCTGACTATCGCACAAATATATTTGTCAATTTCTTTTTTTAAATATGAAACATACGACAATAGCTACACATCGCTTAAATTCGATTACGATACTCGAACACCTGTTGGTTCATAATATAGGAAATGAAAAAAAGAAAAAAAAAAAAAAAAAAAAAGTACGCACGGAATTAATGATATCGTGATTGCTTGACGATCAACACCACTGTTATGTATAAAAATAGCGTTATAACTATGAGAGAAACAAGTATGAAAATACTTTCGTATATAGTTGTTACTTGCATAATCTCTGTCCACCACATTATTCGTAAATGAACATATTTCCAAGTTCACAAGACTAATAACTTACATCGACGCGTCATATGTATTCGTTGCCTGAGTGAACAATTGGACAATAAAATCTAGAATTTCTCTTTGATTTGAAATATAGCTA
>NW_006263324.1:59502-82912 GCF_000469605.1 Apis dorsata | reverse complement strand
AAAAAAAAAAAAAAAAAAAAAACAAAAAAAAACAAAAAAAATATATATATAATATATATATATATTTTATATAATTATAGATATATATATATAATTATAAATATATAATTATATGTATGTATGTATATATATATGTATATATATATATATATATATATATATATATATATAGANAAACAAAAAGAAAGAAAAAAGATGTATATATGTATATATATATATATATATACATATATATATATATTTAAAAAAAATTCGAGATAATAGTGTCCAAATGTCACTTATTCTTTTTCTATCGCAATAAAATAACGCAACGCAATACAGCAAAGTCGTTATGCAAAGTTTGCGCATATAGTACCACCTTGTCAAAAAAAAAAAAAAAATGAATAATAATAGTAAAGTAAGAATAATAGCGGTAGTGGTACTAATCGTAATAATAATAGTAATATTACGGCATGATCTACTCTCTTATATAGACTAAGGTCCAACTAAACAATTGTGCCGTAAAATTGTACACTATATAACGAAAAAGTGATGGATCACTTTTCGTTGTGAATTCTTCTTGTAATGTTCTTGGCAGGGCCTCCGAGTTGACAAACAGACTCGATGATAAATCAATCATATTAGAATTTGAAACCACACACACCATGGTCGGAAGCCAACAATATTATTCGTAACACTATTTGAAAGTTCTAGTTGAAATAATTATTCCCCGTCAAAGAGGCATTCACACCTTGGTCCACTGTCACACGGCATACGATTCACGCACGCGATTGCACTATAAATCTATTAATATAACAGGTATAAGTATGACATGTCTAAAAATCCTGTCAGTTGTCACGCAAATTGAATTTGTACTTTTTCTCACATAGATTAGGTAAGAATCCGACTCGTTTGCACAAAAGATATCGACACATTCTATAAAGCCCTACCAACATCATCAACCAGTAATGACGCGTTTCGCCGTTATTATCTATTATTAATGCGCGTTTATTTTAAGTAGAAACAATGCCCCAAAAACATGTTTTTAGGACTGTAAGAGGCTAGCGTTCAGCCCTCCCCGATCGGACAACAGCCACGTTGTTCTTGATGTTCCATTCACTTTTAACGACTTAATATTTCCATTCTTGGCTCGCATAACTGAGCTTAATGCTTTTCCTGACATTCAATACCGATTAATTAATACATTTAATATTTGTATTTCGTTAAATTGTTCATTTATCAATTCACATGGAAATTGAATGTCGCAAGATCGTTCGATATCACAGTCGTTTTTCAATTATTTTAATGTTTATGTATTTACGAATATTACTTAGTATGTATATATATATATAGCGTATTGATAAATACAGTTATAAAATATGAGTGCGCCTTTATGTATCCTTATTTCAAAGGGCTTGCTTTTTGTATATTTTTCTTTTTTTTTTTTTTTTTTTATATCTTGTAAGGTTGAGCCAACTAACAGCGTATTTTTGCTCCTTTTGTTTTTTATTTCTTTTGAAGTTCCCTTCTGTAACTGCAACCGTATATTTTTACCCGTTTTTTAAAATGTAAGCTTTCTCGTTCTAGAGCACTCGCATTCAGTACTGCGATCTAAGATTTTTATAACACACCGTATCAATTTTACAGGACAACGTCTTTGTTACGTTTAGAAATTTTAATTAGAGTATGTTAAAATTCAGGTACAAATATACCTGGTATTTGCTGAAAATTTTCAGCCTACTCTAAATATAATGACCGAACTTTTAAATAAAATAACTCTTTGAATTAAGAGTTACAGAAGCAATAAGTTTACAGCATCAGACTTCTAAACTTACTTAATATATTAACAGGACGTGACAGAAATATAAACGAGATTTCTAAAAGTATCTTAAGACGCAGCCTGTGTCCTTCTCATAACATCAAAGCTTTCGACTACTGAACACTTTACGCGATTTAGTCGATTAAACCATGATATTGCCGGCGCAACGTCGTCTGTGTCTGGGGACGGCAAAACAACAAAGTACCATTCGTCGCTGGATTATAGTAAATTTAAAACAGGAATCGTGACGAAATCTATGGCGATGGCGGTATGGCGTATCGTGGACGCCTAGTAAAATATATATATATATATATATAATTATATATAAATATATAAATATATATAGATATATATATATATATGCATAAAAAGAAAGAAAAAAATAGCGCCACTGGTTTAAATTAAATTACACAAGATACTGGCCATTCAGGCGAGAATAATAAAGCACTTGTGCATTTAAAGCTCTATGATTACACGAATCTAGACGCCACGATTCTCGAAGATACGCCCACCACGTCCTTCAAAAATTTTAATTAATGAAGCCATAATGAGCCCCATAATCTCGACAGGAGTTCTAAAAAATTTCACTAAGTTTCTTCACTTACTACGTGTCACATCGTTATGCCCTAACTAGACATGAACGACTGCTCGATTTGATTCATTAATGATTATACTATTTGTGTTCTTCAACACGCACGGCAACGAAACCTTGGATGGATCCTATATTTTTGTCTAGTATTTGACAAATCCTCAATAACTCTGATTCTCTTAAAAATGAGATCATTTTTTTTTTCTATGTTATATGGTGATTTTCTTTTTTTGCCGAGTTCTTAATGCTGAGATTATATTTGGATTTGTCAATAGTGTTTCGTCGCACGCGAATAAAAGTATTTATGGAATTGAATAAACACAATTATTTTTTTTTCCTTTTTAGTTTGAAAATTGTAGTGCACAGGCAGTCAGCGAACGTGATTTGTATATACGTGATACTGTCTTTTTTGTGTATACGTATACACGCGCAAATACGTGCGTGTTGTATCCGATGTGTATGTCGTACGTGTCTTTCTTACATATATTTGAATTTACGTGTACAGTAGTAATAATGATAAAAGTGAAAATAGAGATGGTGATAATGATTTACTTGTCCCACCAATCAGGATCATTACTGTTGACGTTGTTAGCAGAATTATTATACGATGAATTGTTATAGTTACCTCCATAATTTCCGTAACTTCCTATAGAGGAAAATGATTATACATATGATAATCTTAATCATTAATTATTCTAATAAATTTTCATTTAAATTTTAAATAAACATTTACTAACCTCCATAACTACCAGGCCTATTGGAGGAACCATTATTGCGAGCAGACCCGGAGCTAGGTTGCTGACGATAATCTCTAGCACCAAATCCACCGCTAAATCGGCCTTTAGTACTTCCGGCTCGACGAGATCCACCTCCAGAATATCTTGCTTCACTAAACATATCGTCTAACCAAGGTGGAAGTTCTTGATTAGCTTCAACTAGGAGAGATACCAAGTCACGTACTAAGTTAATATTCTTATTGTTGAAAAATGATGTTGCTAAACCTGTTATAAGATTAAATTATTTTTAAACATCAGTCAAAGAATAAAAATAAAAATAAATATGAAATAATATATTTCATGAAATAAGAAAAGAAAGAAAACGAACCTAAATTTCCCATACGACCAGTACGACCAATCCGATGAACATATTCTTCTACATCTCCGGGTAAATCGAAATTTATCACATGTTTTACATGTGGAATATCAAGTCCACGGGCAGCAACAGCAGTAGCAACAAGTATTGGCGCTTTACCAGCTCGGAAACGACGTAAAGCATCTTCTCGTTCACGCTGTGTTCGATCACCATGAATGCTAGTGACCGGATATCCCATTTGATGTAAATATTCTTCTAACATATCTGCACCTTTCTTTGTTTCCACAAACACTAAAGTCAATGATTCGGCAGCTAAAATTTAGAAGTAATTGTTATATACCTATATGATACATGTACGATACTGTGTTTTATAATTTTTCAATTTTTATAACATACAAGGATCTGAAAAATTGCTAGCTTGAAGAAGATCAAGCAAATAAGAACGCTTATCATGTTCTTCCACCCATACAATTTTCTGAGTAATATTTTCAGATGTAGAACCAACACGGCCTACAGCTAAAAAGATATAGTTACTAAGAAAATCTCTTGCCAGCATTTGAATTTCTTTTGGAAATGTAGCTGAAAACATGAGTGTTTGTCTTTCTCCCGTGGGAGGCATTGTGTCCTCTTGAACTATACGTCTTATTTGTGGCTCGAAACCCATATCCAACATACGATCTGCTTCATCCAATACTAAATATCTAAAAATGAAAATTGAATATTATGCTATAAATCAAATATTTAAAACTAATTATAAAAATTCTATACTAATTATAATTATAAATATAATTATAAAAATTCTATACGAACCGACAATTATGTAATCCGATTTTACCACGACCTAACATATCTACAAGGCGACCAGGTGTTGCAACAAGTAAATGACATCCACGATCTAATTCTCGCATTTGATCTACAATATTCGAACCACCATAGACAACAGCAGGACGCATACGTGATCTATATGCAAATTTCCGTGCTTCGTCATATATTTGAGTGGCAAGCTCTCTTGTAGGTGCTAATACTAGACCAAGAGGAAAATGTTTGCGCTTTCCAGAAGAATTAATTGGTGGTGGACGTGGCCCGCTTTCATAAATCTGATTTAATATTGGCACTAAAAAGGCCGCTGTTTTACCAGACCCTGTTTGGGCACAGGCCATAACATCACGGCGTCCGATAATAATCGGTATCGCATACTTCTGTACTGGTGTGGGTTTATCATAACCAGCCAAACTAATACTATTCTTTATTATCTCCGTCAGCTTAACTTCGTCAAACTATAAGAAAAATAACATTATTTAAAATATATGACATATGTATACGATGATTTATTATTAAAAAAAAATTTATTATTCTGTAATTTTAGAACTTACAGATGTGATGTGTGGAGGTATATTATCCCCAGTAGCCTCAACTGGGATATCCTCATATTTACTAAAATTAATACCAGTATTTCCAGTACCAAATAATTCCACCTCCAATCGCTCATCTCTGGAAGTGGGTATTGTCCAGTCGATTTCAGAATTCGTCCTACCTCCTTCTCTGTCGTCCTTCCATCGACCGCCTCCCATTCTATGATCATTTCTGTTGTCTGGCCAACGATCGTTTCTAGGTTCTTGCCAACGATCATTTCCAGAGTTAACCGTGCGATCTCGATCTCGTTCACGGTCTGAATTGGAATATCTATAATCTCTTCCATTTTCTTGATTGGCACTACGTCTAGTGCGTCCACCAAAATTTCCGAAATTTCCAAAATCGACATCACGAGAACGCGTATCTCTATAACCTGAACCACCTCTTCCTCTATCACGATCTCTTTCCCTTTCCCTTTCACGATCACGATCTCTTCCTCTATCTCTGTCAGAATATGGTCTTGAGTTGGAAGAAAAATGATGATCTCCGCCAGAAGGCGCGTTACCTATAAAAAATTAATAATACAACTTGTTTTATAATTTTTTTTTTACATAAAGATAAATTCTTTTACACGACAATAGTATTATCAAGAGGTTCTACTGACTCATAAATTTTTTCAGTAGCAACATTTTTTTCATTTACAATAATTTCTTAATTTAAGAAATTAATTTAACAAAAAATGAAATTAATAAAAATAATGAATACATAATATATTTAAAAAAAAAACAAAATCAATATAATAAAAATTATAAATATAAAATAATATATGTATTAATAGTACAATAATTATTAACAATATATGTTCAATACTCACTTCCAGATTTATTTCGTAAATGCGGTGGTACGTAGCGACCCCCACTTGGTTGGCGGGAGCCCTGCAAGTCCAGACCAGCTAACTAAAACATAAAATATAAATATTTAAATTATTCTTGCTATATACTCATTTTAATCAGAAAAATTATTTTAACCAGAAAAAAAGAAAAAAATATAATTAACTATAATTAAAAATTTTATTAAATTAAAATGGAAATTTATTTATTATAATATAAAGAATAAGATTGAAACAAATAAAAAAAAAATAAATAAAATTTATTCAATCTTTTAATATTTTTAAGTGCATAAGAAATTATTAACAAATTCTAATTTTTAATATTTATTTTATATTATTGATTAAAATCTATTTAATCATGTCTATTTAATCATTTTTTCTTTATTATTATATTATATTTGTATCTTATTAATGATAATTTATATTAAGAAGATCAACATTTTCATATATTAAAAATATAATTATTATCTTTAACTGAAAAGTTATTAATATTTATGTATTACTTTATATTTATCAAAATCTAAAAATAAATTATTATAGAAAATATTTTTAAAAAAAATTTCTTAAATATCATTATTAAGAAATTTATAAAATGTACATCTGTATTATTCTATACTATTACAGATTATTTTAAATATATATGATATAATATTAAAATTGTTTTGTATAATTTTGTTCATATATATTTAAATTTACTACTGAAATATATATATCTTTTCATTTTTATTAATAAAATACCTAATAAGTAAATATATTTATTATTAAATAATTAATTATTTATTAAATGGCATCTATGACAAGTTTGAGAAATGAAAGAGTTATATTCTATTTTTTAATTAAATGAAATTTTTAAATTGAATATATTCTAATTTTTTTAAACATTATATATTATATTATATATATTCATCTAATCACGAAAATTCAGGACGTAGTAAAAAAGCAATGTGAGAATGCGTCACAGCACGAGGTTTGCTGTTCCCGGAATTGGTTGCCGCCATTACAAAGCTGTACGTCACAAATGAATTTAATGATGATCCAAATCTAAAATTTTTAATGCAAGACAAGATGCAAGAACATTTAATTCATAGAATTATAGGTTATAAAATAATACTTTTGAACATTTACACACAATTATGTACAATATCATTTTTGAAACGATATAAAATGATGAAAGAATCAAATAAAAAAGACAAAGAGAAAAATGGTAGATTAGAATAATAATTGTCAAGAATATAAAAAATTTTTAATTTCTTACCTGCTGCTCTAGACCTGATCCATTCTGGTTGGCTGCATTACTCATATTACTCCGCCTCGGTGCGTATTTTTCGTGGCTCTGCCGCAGAAGCTCTTTAACTATTATTCGCCTAGACAATCACTAAGCAAAAAATTTCAATTGTTCAATCCTTTTTCCTCTCCTTTCGTTTCTTCCTGAGCTACAAACGAAACTTGTCGACTAAGCCAAGTAGTTAGAATTACAGTTTTTATCTGTCGATAATTCGATACAAAGGAAATTCGAAGACTGGCTACGATGAAAGGCCTCTGGCCACACTTGACGTCGACGCAACAAAAATGGCCGAGCGCCGAAATATTGCTAGCAAGATGGCTGACGACTTATATCCGCCGGATATCGAGAAAACTAAGAGAACATACTCTGCTGGATAATTTTCTAATTGTTTATTATTCCTATTATTCTCACGTATTAAAGTTTGAAACACATTTATGGCTTACACATGATATTGTAATGAAATCTATGAACACGTTGCATTACTTTTTCAATTTACTGTCTGTTGGTATCCGTGCTCGACATATTGACATATTACTTATATACGAATTTCAGATCAAATACTTGAGCTAAATTCAGATCTTACTATTAAAAACACTAAAAACATAAAATCATAAAATTACTATTTCATAATTTTAGAAAATTAATCTTTTAATGATGTAAAATGAACAATAAGATAAATAATATTAAGATAAATAATATTAAAATAAATAATATTTACAAATAAATTTTTTTTAAATGTTTTATTGTACAAGATTCAGAATTTAATCAATATTTTGTCTAATCGTCTTTCTTAGTATCGGTTTTTCCACCTCGGATTCTTCCTGTACGACGTGCAGCAATAAGACCAATCTTACGACCAGCGCTAGTTCCACGTTTAACTGTAGATGCTTTACCAATATGTTGATGATTACCACCACCGTGTGGATGCTCAACGGGATTCATAGCAACACCACGAACCTGTGAATAGGAAATTATATCAAATTTCCAATAATGATTATATTTAATATATATATATATATTAAATTTTATCCTCAGTTAAAAATTTTCAACAAAATATTATTCAGGTTTCAAATGTCTATAAACATCATTGATAAATATTTGTATTATAATAAAATATAAATTTTGCTTATATTATTAAATATTTATATACCTTCGGCCAACAGTTCCTCTTAGCCTTGTATTTATGATATGCACGACCAGCTTTAAGAATTGGTTTATCAATACGTCCACCACCAGCAACAATACCCACCATTGCTCTATTGTTAGAAGGTATAACTTTTTTAGCACCAGAAGGTAGTTTTACTCTGGTTTTTTTTGTATCTGGATTGTGAGCTATAACTGTAGCATAATTTCCTGATGCTCTTGCTAATCGACCTCTATCACCAGTTTTTTCTTCCAAATTACAAACAATAGTACCTTCAGGCATTTGACCAACAGGCATCACATTTCCAATTTGAAGATTAGCTATAACATAAAATATTCTTTTTATTGATCTATATAATTTAGATTTTATATCTATATTATTTATAATTATATCTTTTTTATGAAAACAATTTAATATATTTTAATTTATTATTTTAAATAAAATTTATTTACCTTTTTTTCCACAATAAAGGAATTGTCCAGTGTACATTCCTTCTGGAGCAATAAATAATTCTTTACGAGTTTTAAACTTGTATGGATCTCTGAAATGAACAACGGCTAATGGTGCACCACGGCCAGGATCATGAATAATATCCTATAAAATAAAGATATAATTTGTTTAAACAAACAAAAATTACAAGTGTGGTGGTTTTATATGGTTTTATAAAGTATATAATTGTTTCAGAAAGAGCCTCTATTAATATTTCTTCACATTTTCACTCAGAAATAGGTATATTAAGATTCATCACAAATATAATAATAATTAGAAATAAAATTAAATTGAAATGAAATAAAACAAAATATTAATTAGAAATTATAAAACTAAACAAACCTTGACAACACCTTTGATGTACCCATGTCTTTCAGAAAAATCCAAAGAGCGAAGTTTAGGTGCTCCCTTTCTTCTTTTTGTATGAGATCTGAAGACAGATCCAGCTCCTTTACGTTGAGCACGAATTACTCGACCCATGATTCAAAATCTACACTTACAAAATTACATGAAACACTAAATTATCTTATTTTTACAATATACAAATATAAAACGTGATACTATCTGTTATTTCTTATACTAACATAACCTTTAAAGATACAAACAAAATTTAAATTCTTTTTTTTAAAAACTAAAATATTTATAGGAATATTTAAAAAATTAATAAATTCGCTTAAAAAATAATTATTCTATTATAGATGCATTTTATTTTTACGAATTTAAAACGATTTTGTATCTAAGGTAATCACAGGTTACATACCAAGTAAGTCAACATCAAATAGAGAAAGATTCAACCGGAAATTGAACGACCTATACAAAGTTTATATTGGTTGCATTGTTTGCCCGCTAAAATTTTGATTTGATTTGAAATGATATATATTTTATAAAAAAAGATATTTGATTTATAAATTAAATTATTAAACATAAAAATTTATAATTTTTAATTTTGTAATATAAATACTTTTGTAATATAAATATATATACTTCTATATAAAATAAAATATCGTCTCTTGTAAGAGTTATCAATTATAAGATCAGTCAAGGAAATGAATATAATTATCAGTATAATACAAACATTCAACATGTATAGACGTGTGATAATTGTAATTTTTTTATTTTATGTATTAACGGCAGTTACGTCATATAATTTAAAAAGACAAAAAAGAATTGTTGGTGGTAGAACAGCTGCACCACCTCCTGTAGATGATCCCGTTGTTTATGTGACGCGAAATGAAAGACAAGCACGGATTTATGGTATCCGAGATCCAAATAAAGGATTTTATGTATTTCGTGGTATTCGATTTGGACTTCCTCCAGTAGGTCGTTATCGATTTCAAGTAAGCCAAATTTTTATTTACAAATGATTTTATTAAAAATGAATTATGTATAGTAATTAATTCTAATTATTCTATTCATTCTTTTTATAAATAAAAAAAATATTTTATATGATTTAAATAAAAAAAAATATATTTTTAAATAATTTAAACATATTAAAAATGAAAACTTTATAATAAAGAGTTTATATCGAATGAATTTTTTAAAATTATTTTAATAAATCAATCTGAATTTAAAAAACAATGTTATAATGATATATTTTATCATCATTCAAAATATAGAAATGAATCAATTTATCAACTCTATTATTTATCAATTCATACATCCTGTCATAACGATTACAATTTAATAAATACATGTATCTTATTTTGCATGTGTAACAATAACACAGTCTATTTAAATTATATTGATTTTTAAAAACAATTTTTCTAATTTTATTGCTGGTTTTTAATGAATGAAATAAATAAAAAAAATATTAATTTTTAGAGACCTAGACCTTTATATTTGAAAGGTGATATTAATGCTACACAATGGGGATCTCCTTGTCCACAACCTAATAATATTAACGGCCAAAAAATCGAGGGAAGCGAAGATTGTCTTTTTTTGAACGTATTTACACCTATGCTCCCAGATTCCGGTGATGGATATCCGGTATTAATTTGGATTCATGGGGGTGGTTTCAGAAGAGGTTCTGCTTGTCAGTATGATATGAGAAACCTAATTAAAAAAAAATTAGTAGTTGTATCTATTCAATATAGATTGGGTTCACTTGGTAATTAAAAATTTATGTGAATTTATATATATATTTATAAATATATATATTTATAAATATAATATTATATTTATGATATTTATATAAAAAAATATTCATTGTATTATTCATTCAGGATTTTTAAGTCTCGGCACAAAGGAATTACCAGGTAATAATGGTATATTCGATATGATGTTGGCGGTTAAATGGGTGAAAAATCATATTGAATATTTTGGTGGAAATCCGAAAAAAATTATAGCATTTGGTCATGGTACAGGAGCTAGTGCTGCTTTTATGCTTGCATTATCCAAATTATCAAAAAGTATATTATATCATGTGCAAAATTCTGATATCTAAATATTTTATATTTTAAAAAAATTTGTATTTGAATTTGTATATGAATTTTTTTAGATACTTTTAGCGGATTGATCGCTATGTCAGGTTCAATTTTATCTCATTTTGCATTTGACAAAAATCCTGCGTCCACTGCACAATATATCGCTTCGAATAATGGATGTCCTACGAACAATACAGTTGAAATGATTCGTTGCCTTCAACAAATACCAGTTGATAAATTGATACAAGTTGATTCTAACTTAGAAACTGTACGCTCTGCAATTCAAGGTTTCATATCTAGTTTATCAACTTTACTAGGCCCTGGTCCTGTGATCGAAGGAAATGATGATGGAAGGTATTTCATATTTTTCAAATTTTGTAATTCTGAGCTTGGTTTATTATGATTGAAATGTTATTTTTTTGAAGATTTCTTCCTAATTTTATCACGAACACACCGGAAAATACTTTAAAAATCGGAGATTTTCCATCCGTACCATTATTGATTGGTGTTATGAATAATGAAGTAGGAGGAGCAATTTTTGGAGATTACAAAACTGAAATTGAAAATAAATTACGTACTGTTCCAAACTTTGTAAACGAGCATCTTATACCAACCTTACAAAACACCGTTTCAAATTTTGGAAATATATCCCGTTTTACACCTGAATCTTTTAATAAATATTTTAATATTTTTAATACTAGAAATAACTCTGCTCATATTGCGAAAATAGCGGAGGCTATGGGGGATTCTCTATATAATGTTCCAGCTTTTCTTACGGCAAATCATTGGGCTAAAAAATCCGAATCGTTTTTGTATAGTTTTGATCATAAAGAAACACGAAACTGTGGTAAAACTTTTTTATCAGGATTACCTATAGTAAAAGCAAAACATGCTTCAAATGGTATACAAATAAATCATTGTATTTTTATATATATTAAGTATATTATAATGCATTTTATGAATATTTTTTTTTTTATATTTTATATTTTTTTATTATATTCATAGCTATAATAAGTCACGGCGATGATCTTGGATACATTTTCAAGGAAAATACTATTTCCGGTGAACCATCGCATTGTATCGAAGAATTAAACGAAGAAAATGAACGCGTAGAAAATATTTTCACAAATTTAATTGCTGAATTTGCTAAAAATGGAAAACCTAATATAACGTTTTTATCTCAAAATGATACTTTATTTCCAAACATATTTCCAAAATTTTCCGATGAAATCAATCCATTCATTAGTATTACTTCAACACCTCGCATAATGGAACAATTCAGGTAATTAAAATAGAGATTAAGTAAATTATAACAAATTTAAACAAATATTTTATATTCCTAACCAATTATTTTAGATACTGTGAAATAGGTATGTGGACGGGTCTTGCGAAACGATTACAATCTACTTCATGTAATTTTTTAAAAAATACCGTGAATATTGTGGACAATACTCAAAAAGTAAAGAATACTGTTCAAAATTATTTAAAAAACGAGACAAAAAATATGAATATCAATAATTTAATTAAAATTAAAAAATATACTTCAATAACATTTTAGCAAGAAAATACATAAATGATTCAGAAAAAAAATTTTATTACAAAATGGAATAATATTATATCTATATTTGATATTAAGAATGCGATGGAATATAATATATAATAATAATACATATATTTTTATTTTAAAATATTAATTTTTTGGTATATCCTGAAACAATTGTAATATTTCTTCTTCTCCTTTCTCTAATTCTGAATTTATTTGATTTACTTCAGATGTACTATTTTCTGGACTAGGATTAATGTTTTCTGTTGTATCCATACTTTCATCGTTTCTATTGTCAGTTTGTTTCATAATGCTCAATGAGGATATTGAATCTGAAGTCCCTATGTTAATTACATTTGACACTGAAGTTTCATTTGCTGATTTTTTGCAAATTTGTACAACTTGTTCATTTTCTATAATATTTTCGTTTTGTATTGTAATTGTCATTTGTTTTTCCATTGTATCATCTCGTTCTTCTAAAGGATCTTGATTTGTTTGTATAACATCTATTTTATTTTGAATGTTGTTTATTGTTTCATTTTTATTAGAATTTGTGATTTTTAATCTTTTATTTGATGACGGTTCTATACTTTTATTTAATACAATTTCAATGTTAGAAGAAGTTTCATCTTCTATTATTACATTATGTTCTTGCACAATTTGATCATCAGAAACAAATTCCTTTTGTATTATTCTAAAAAAAAGTAGTATTATATAGCGATATCGATAAAATTTTGCATGCAACAATTGTTTTTATATAAATGTTTTTATATAAATATACAAATTTTTATATATACTTACTCTACTTGAGTTAGCTGGATAGGTGGAGCATAAGGATGTATGATTTTCTCAAGTTCTGCTAATGCTATTTTAGCTTCTTGAATGATATATAAATTATTATCATTTAATGCCATTTCAAATATTTCTAAAGAATATTGCGTAGGTAAAGGCATTAAAGAATGTGGATTCATTTGTGAAGCTCTTAAAACTCTAAGCAATAAGAGACGACAATCAGGATATTCTTTATAAAATTTTTGTTCAGTATTGCTCAAATAACAGTCATATAATAAAGATATTACAATATTTTGTACTGTCTGAAAAAAAGATAGAAATAATTATATTCAATGTTAAACTTTATAATAAAATTTAAAATAAAAATTCTTACTTTAAAGAATGTTTGTTTTAAAAAAGTTCCGCTACTGAAAAATATATTTTGCAATATATCAAGAGCGATTTTACATGTATCTATATCTAGATAATGTTCTTTATCAGAAGCAATTCCATTATTTAAATATATTCCTTTCTCATATTGACTATCTCGCAAACGTTTTAAAGCTCTTTTTGACAAATTTTGTGTCTTTTGAATCTATAACAATAACATTATAATATAATAAGCAATTGTATTATAAAAAAAAAACAAAATAAATTTTTTTTAAATGTCTAAACTTACAGTTAGTAAAATACGATCTTTTTCTGGTACTATATCTTTTAATATAGAAAGAAGATATTCATCTGCAATAGTTTCTATACCTGATAATGAATTAGTATTCATTAACCAAGAATTAAGACATTTATAAACAGATATCCTTACATTTCTAAATGATTTGTTTCCACTAATTGTTATTTGATTTACTAAAACATTTTCAGTCCATTGCAATGTTTGAAGAAATAATTGTAATATTGTTAAACCAAATGGTATTAATTGTTCCTTAAATCTAAATATTTTAATTTTATAAATTTCACTTTAATTTAAATAGTATAATATGTAAAAATTATCATATTCTTACCCATTTATTAATGAATCTAAAACATTGAATAATGCAATATGTAATTCTGGTAAAATTAGATATAAAATTTGTTCTTTAACAGAATTTTGATTTTTTATATTTGATGGTTGTATTGCTAAACCTCTACATAAAACTTTTAAAATCTCATGTGGTAATACTGAATTTTTTGTGCCCAATCCACTGTAAAAATATAAATTATTTAAACACTTTTGTTTTTTATAATATTATATTCAAATAATTTGTAAACTATTTTCTTACCACAACATATATGATAAGTAAGAACACAAATTTAAAAATCTTTGTTTTTGTTTAAAATAAAATTGAATAATATTTTCCTCAGATATATTGGGCAAATCTAATTTATCCGAGATATTTACATTTTCTAATTCTATTAAATTAGAGAATAATTCATCCATTATTACATGTAAACTATTACAAATAAGTGCTTGGTTATATGTCCAACAAGTGTAATTTGATTTTGAAACTGAAGGTTTAAATGAACGTTCTGTTGCTTTTGCTAAGAGAGCATAACATCTTGCACTTGCATTAACTAAATTTTTTTGGGAAGAATCAATTTGTAATAATATAATCTTTTTTATAGATATCTAAATACAAAATATAAAAATACATATGAACAAACACATTTACAAAATATGTACAATACAATATATTATAATAAAGAAAATTGATTACCTGAAAACGTTCACAAACTTCAGGGTATTGATGTAATAATACAGCAATTAAATAATATATTGGACCACACTTTTTCTCTGAATTCAAATTATTAATTGTATTAATAAATTGTTTCACAATTTGTGTGGATACTTGTTTTTGTATTTCAGGAATATTTTTTGATTGGATTATTAAAGAACCAAGAACTTTACAAGAAATAGATAATTCTTGTAAAGTACTATGAATGCTTTCTAATACTTGCATACTTTTTGATATCCATAGTATGCAATATTTTGAAAAAATATCTTTTGAACATTGTGATAAAATTTTGTCCAAAATTAATAAACCATTATATCGAGATTGTGATTGATTTAAATAAGTATTTATAGTGGATATGATAATATTTTGTATTTTATCAATCTAGAAATAAAAAAAAATATATATATATATATATTTGATATTAAAAAAAAAAATATGTTTATATTAAAATATTTATCTTATATGCATATTTTTTTTATATATGTAAGGTTATTTTCAAATAATTAATTTTACCTCTTCTATATTAAATGGTATATCTCCACTGAAATTTATTAAATATTGTAAAAATTCATTATACTCTTTTGAATTATGATCAAAAAAATTAATTAAATCCATAATTGTTGTTATCTTATTTCTACTTCTAATAGTCCACGTGCTTTTTACGATTTCATAGATGAGGTTAGTTTTCTTAAATTTTGAAATAATTTGAATATGATTTATAATTTAAATATGAAATATTATTCACAAATAATTATACAAAGAAATTAAATAAATATCATATATCACACTCATTTTAATATAATATTAATACTAATAATAAATTACTAAAAAGAAAATAGAAATTTCATTTCAGAAAAAAATATAATAAATAATATGATAAAAAAATTTACAATTTAAAAATAAACATAAATATATGTAATTAATTATAAAAATATTTAATTTATATTTTAATTATAATATAAAGCAAAAATACATATTAATATTTTATAAATTCAAAAATTAAATTTAATATTAGAGATATTTTTGTTATATGTATATACTATACTATTTTTATAGTATAATGTAATTCTTTTTCATAAAATATGAAAATTAATTGTATAATTTAATCATTTTTTCTTAAAGAAATGAAGAAGAACTTGATATAAATATTAAATGTTATTATTGAAATAATTTATTTTAAATTTTTCTTTTAATTTCAATTTATATATTTATACATATTTGCATAAATCGCGCGCTTAGGAATAATTTGAAAGCAGTAAACACCATACTGAGATTCTTTTACGCAATGCGATTGGCCTCAATCGTAAAAGGAATTATTATGTAATTTTGCAGTGTACTCAGCAATGATAATTTAAATATTTCTTTTTCTCTCATAGATCGCGAATTATTTGATGCTTTTTTTTGTCAATCATAATGTTCGAAAGTTTATTTTTTGTTTTAATAAAATAAATGTTTAAATGTATATGTACATGTAAAATATATATTTTAATTATCTCATATTACATATATATATATAATACATATGTATGTATCTCATAATACATATATTTAGATAAAAAAAATAATAATTATATAAATAAAAAAAAAATTTCTTAAATCATTACATTTCGTTTCAAATATATAATGTAATTATGAATTTTTCTAATTTTTCCAAATCATATAAATTTTATAAAGTATTAAAAATAACTAAGAAATAAATAAAAATGATAATTTTATGATATTAAAGAAACTAAGTTAATATTTTATATAAAATGTTAAATAGAATAGCGCGGAAAAGTATTGGATCGTTTATGAGTCTGTGTCATCATACCGTTATTCATATGTATTACTTATTTGTATCCTCATTATTTTGATTTCTTATATATTATTTATTAGTTATATTTCGTTATACAAAATAACGATTCAATTCATAATTTTCAACAAATGACATATAATACAAAAATTATTAAAATATTTAAAAATGTGATTTTTATAATCGGAAATTTTAAGATAAATTATACAATGATTATAAATATAGATATACATGTGTAATTAAATAACATAATAAATATTTATTACATATTATATATTAGCATATTTATTATAAATATATTTTTGTTTTTTTTTTAATTAATTAAAGTGATTCGTATCGTTAAAAGATATCAAAAGAAATTAAACATAAATTATAAATTAAAAAAAAAAATAAAAATAATCAATTAATATATAATAGAAAAATCAATTCAATTTGTTTATGTTTCAAAAAAATAAATGTTTTTTAATTAAATTAATTCGCGATAATGAAGAAATTTATTAGTTTAGAAAACAAAAATGGAGTCATAAGACGATACAAGTGAAAAAAAAAGTTGAAAGGAAAAAACAAGGATATTTCAATTATATTCACGTACATATAGAGACGCTTGTAGGATATACAGGCGCGGATTGTGTTGAGGGCCTAACGCCTACCGGTCATCCTGCCTGATCAGGACAGAAGTTTTCCCCCTCCTGATTTTGCCCTGCCTCCCTCTCCTAGCTAGCATCCTTCCTCTCGCCTTCGAGACTCGATTCTAGCAGTCGTTCCTCTTCGAATCAGTTCCCCTACCTACCGGTGTCCAGTTATGTTGTGGAGAACGTTGCTCGGGCAACAATTTGTTTGGACTTTTGTTTTGAGAGATATCCCGTAGGATCAGTCGTTCCATAAAGATTATATGGATAGTATTACATTATCGATCGTGCGTGTAGTGATCGTGAAAAGTAGTTTCCGCTTGTTTTCTTCGATTTTTCGATAACTTCGTTCAGTACATTTACATTCCAGACCCACGCGTGCTTCTTAGTACGCAGGATCAAATACATTTGATGAATACATCCGTGAAAAACGTGAAAATATTTTTCGGTAATCAAGATTGTTGAAATTAGTTTTCAACGAGATTTCTTTCTGGAATTTTCAATGATCCAATCAGGAATGCGGCGCGAATCGTTAAAGGAAAATGGACATTAAAGAACTATGTAAGTAATATAGTGAATAGCGGAATGGGATCTGTGCATACAGCCATATTGAAAACGATTAGTTTTCGAAAGTGATTTCGCGATAGTTAGAAAAGAAAACTATCGAATCGCGATTTATTTTCCACCGTTAGTGGTTTCTTTGCTTCCTTTACGGTCCGTGAGAGAGCAGACCCACCTTCTGACAGGTGGAATGTGGGGACCTAACATAGCCGTGGGGTCCGACAATCGCGATCGCAGCGACGTGAAGCGACTTGTTCAGGTACGTGCTTTTGCTTTGCCCGCGATTCCTGTCTTTTGCCTTTTCTTTCGTTGTTTTGCTTTACTTTCGTTTTTCTTTTTTTTTCTCTTTCTATTTCTTCTCATTGTGTTTATTGATTTTCATTATTTTAAAGTGGAAACGTGGATTCTAAGAGAAATATTAATTTTCATAAATATATTAATTTATAATAGTAGCATCTTTTCGAACGTAATTCGTAGGAAAACTAACCGTAAAAAAGATAGTTGCTCTTATCCATGATACGGGAGTGAAAGTCAAAGATAATCCGTTTTAGAATAGACTGCATATATGAGTATCATATAACTTTATCGTTTAAGGATAAGCAAATGGAGTACCACCGGATGTAAACCAGTTCTTGCATATCGTCTCGTGCCAGATTAATTTTAATACGCGTGTAACTTTAAACGCGGGAAAATATTCAACTTGTGAAAAAGATTGTTTATCATTAGAATGATAATAATTTTCATTGACTATTTGTTTCATAACACTGAGCACACAAACTGAATTTTTAATATAATTAATTACTTTAAAATACAATTTAAAATACAAAATATTTGCAGAATAATAGTAAATAAATGTAGCATAGATAAGAAAATATACGAAAACTTATCGACAGCAGTTAATGTTATCGATACTTATATATCGATAACGATATTTATAGTTCACAATTTCAAAATTAGAAACAAATTATTCTAAAATTAGAAGGAATAGAATACGAGAGACAAAGTTGATCACCTATTTTTAAAATCATCTAGTATAACCTAATGGTCGCGTAGCTAACGCGTTATTTATTTCTTTAATATTCTGTATTATATAATATCTTAGATGTGATTATTACAAATATGGTCTTAACTATATACTAACATCTGATTTAGTCACTTTATAAGTTCTCGCGGTCAATATAGTCAGTATAGCAATTTCTAATGCATTAATATCTAAACATGGCGTAATAATGCATCTCCTTCAATTTGAAATAATGTACACGTAAAAAGTGCAAATCATGTTATTCATTTGCACGATAAATAAGGAAATCAAAAAGATTTTTCAACTATCATCAATATTCCGTTCGTCATTTCGATGCCATTTTTTTTTTTTTTTTTTTAAATTATATTAAACTTCCGTTTCGTATAATTCAAAGAGTCAAAAATGGTAGATTTGACTTTCACTGAGTGGTGCACTACTTTCACCGAGCCTCTTATACGTAAGAAAATTTCGAAATGAAAAGTTTCTGATAATCTCTCGACGATATATTTTATTTCGTTTAATTAAGAGTAAACAAAATTTGTAAAAATTGATATTATTATTTAAAAACGATATATCTATTTTTGTGTTGTTTTACATCAGCTTGCAAAAAATTTAAAATTCTCTCCTAATTTAAAATTTCAATACACTCGATTCGATTGATTTCTATCAATATCATTTGTAAAATCATCGTTTCCTCGAATTTCTACATGAATATAAATACAAAGCATATTATACGCAAAGTAGAAATTTATGAAATTATAAATTCATTTTTATCTCATTTTATGTACCCAACTTAAATACTTTATTTCTCGGAACATCATATTCTGTAAATATTCTGTAAATTTCACCAATTTCTATATAATTTAAATCTTTTCTTATTATATAATTCTGTATAATATATTCCGTGACGTTATCCAATTTATATATTTTAAATCCTGTTTTATTATATAATTCTTTTCTAATACACTTACTTATTATTATATTCTTCAGTATTTAGAATGAGCGCAATTTTAAACTAGAAATAATAAGATATTGCTGTAAGTATTCAACTACGTATTCAATTGATTTTATTCATACAAAAAAAGATTGCATAGTGATAAGAAGCGGAAGATGTTTGAACGTGATTTACATTGTTTGCACTCTTTGAATACGAATTAAATTATACGTAAATATTGTTTATTTCTGACTCACATATTTAACTACTTTTTACACTTTTAATCAACTCGGCATTACAATTCAAACAAGAATTTTTTTTCATTGTATTTCTACTCGATTGTTGTGTCAACAACTTACAAGTGCTTACTTTTGAGAATACTTTAGAATATACGAGAACCATTAGATTCTCTTCGTAATATATTTTAGTTTAATTTCCATAATTATCGATCCGAATCGTTTTAAAAAAAATTTCCAGAATTTAAAATATCTGAATATTGATATAACAACTTCTTGTCATGATTCTAATTATCTAAATTATCCTATCAGATTACTCGTGTTAGTCGTTGGAAGGTTGTTCGTTTATATAATTCTAACAGAGTTGAACAAAAAAGAAAAATATATATATATATATAAAAGAATCTTATTATTTTCCTTCGTCAAATCAAATTTAAATATCGATTAAAGAAAATACGTGATCGAGTTTGAAACGAGTTTGTCTCCATATTTCATCTCATAATGATTTTTTCCATAATTGCAATTTATTGTCAGAGACAGATGATATCAGAGAGATAAATATATTACTGGAAAATAGATCTAGAATTGTTGCAATAATTACTTTTTTAATTCCTGATTGAAGAATAATTGACTTTCTTTTGATTCATTCCCTTTCTTTCTTATTTTTTATTATTTTTCTAGCAAACAATTATTATATTTTATTAAGTAAAAGTTATTTTATAATATATTTTTTTCTTTTTTCGAATTTATTACTCTTGTTGACAACATTAAGGAATTTTATTTCTGAAAATATCATAGATCAAAATGACCCACATCGCTATCCTTGCGGAATGAAACAACGAAATTGTTGATATTTCAGAACTGACCTTAACCAAGAATCAAGGTTTGTCAAATTTATGAATTAAATTATCGTGACACCGGTTATATAGATTATTCACACTCACTGTTCAGTGCGCAGTAGTTGGTATCCTTATCGTTCCTTGCAATTACACATATTATTATAATGACATTTACAACTTCACGTTTATCTAAATCCTATAAACCTGTTCCCCGTAACGTTAATTCTAATTTTCTAATTTATCTGATCAATATCGTTTCGAATCGAATTCCGCTTTTGCACGCAGTATTTCAAACTTGTGTGTTATATTTATTGTTATTGAAAAACTTGGAGCTTATAGAAAATTGTGTTTTTGAAAATTTTGAAATTTTTTAAAATGAATCGAATAAAAGAAATCGTAGAAAAATTCTATCGCACGTCTTCAACGAGCCGTCACAAGCTCAAGGATAAGTGATAATTCACAGTGACCTTCCAATTTGGCTAATCGTCCTACGGGGTCAACTCGATTACGCGAGGTTACTGCTCCGTCTGTACGTCCATCCCTCCCTTCTTTTCTCCTTTCTTGCCTTCGTCTGTTTCTTTTTATCCTCTTATGTATTCTGAGATATTCCGTTTTTCTTTTCTTTCCTATTTTTCTTAAATAAATTACAAAGAGACGAAAATTTTCGTCACGAACGAGATGCGTGTATTCCAAGCGTCGAATAAATTGTCGCCATTGTTCGTAAAAATAACGAAGGAAGAATTGTTTGGAGGAATTTTTTGTTTGAAAGAATTTTTTTATCATCCATCGAATCGTAGAATGTTCTTTCTAACGAGAGAACAAAGCTTGATCGTCGTCAGAGTTGAGCTCACGTGGCGACACGCATCGTGGAATCCAACGTGTAATTGTTAGACGAGCGATTATAATTATATTTTTATTATCTATCTGCACATCGGAGTATGGTCGATATCGTTCCATCTTTTTATTGTTGAATTATATTTATATTTATATTTATATTATATTTATTATATATATATATATTATATTATATTATATATACGATTATAATTATNATTATATATATTTATATTATATATATTATATTTATATATTATAATTATATTTATAGATTATTGCAAGGGAATAGTTTAATATTTAATTATAAGTGGTATGAAAAAATATATTTTATTTATTGTTGCAAGAAAGATATTGTTCGACGATAAGATAGATTTTTGAAAGAATCTTGTTGATTATAAAAATATACTTACCGTACTTTTTTCACGACTTCTACGTTTCTCTTGGTTTATTTTTATGGCGCGTTGTTTATGAACTTCGTTTGCGAGAATTTGCGAGAAATTTAAAGATAACGAATTTCTACAAATTTCTTTGTTTTTATTCGATACAATGCAAAAAAGATTTTTCAACGTTCTTTGAAAAGAACTTCTTCGCTTTCTTACTTAGAAATAATTCTTCGCGAATTTTCCACGTACTCAATTTTTTACCATTGAAAAATGAATAAATGGTGATTATGTTTTGTGATTAAAGTGGAACGTCTCGATAAAAATTCAAGAATTTTTGTATTTTGTATTGCAGGAAAAAATGATGCTTCTTTCATCGATCATCTTTTTCCGTTTAATCGCTTTACCTCTTTTTGTTGCTCGACTGCAATTTAAAAGCAAAGTTGCGAAGTTTTACATAACTATGACAGTTTTTACACGATTGCCTATTTTTCTAGCAAACAATTATTTTATTTTATTATATTTTATTTTATTTACATTATTATTTATTATTATTACAAATATTTTATTATGTAAAAGTTATTTTATAAATATATTTTATCTTGAGTCTTAAAAAAAAAAAGGAATATATAAATATATTATAGAATATATTATAGAATACAAAATGTTTGTATCAGATGATGTGTTCTATATTTCGTGTTAATTAATTTTTTGCCAGTACAAATCTAGTGCAATGCATAAAGATCTGTTTAAAAGATGTTTTTGCTCGTTACGTAATTAATAAAAAAATTCTACAATATTTTAACACGTAGGAATATTATACAACATTACTTATTAAAAATACAAATATGAATATATTACTTCTCATGACAAGTACGATTAATATTCAAGAAATAAAACATATTTTTTCTTGGATCGCCGATATACATATTCCAGCTTTCATAAGATAAACGAGACGTGTTGTAAAAACAGATCGATATGAATTATCCATAAATTTTGAGATAAGAACTTTCTAAAATCATTAAGATAGATAAAATCATAAAATAGATAGTTTAGATTTATTTTCTTGACAAGGTAA